>NC_064629.1:767719688-768022719 GCF_023864275.1 Schistocerca cancellata
CTCTGAATGCACAACATCAAATAGGTTTCCAGTCAACTTATCAAAATAAGAGGGCTACTGAGTAATGTGGAAAACGGCTTGTTACTACGAATGCCAGAAATTTATGATATACCTTTATAATAAGTGGCATGTCATACATTTGCCAAACAACTAGGACAATGGACATCAGATGCAAAGAACATCAGAGGCACACACGAATAAGACAGGCAACTAAATCAGCCGTTGCCGAACACTGTCTGGAACTCCGTAATTCCATGAACTACGATGAAACTAGGTTCTTCAGACAGGCCCCCAGAAACTGAGACACTGTTATAAGAGGACTTATACAGATAAAATCGTCGAATAACCTGATGAATGCTAACACTGGGTTCCAGTTCAGTAGAGCATGGGTTCCTGCGCCGGAGTTTCTGAAAACGCAATGGTGGCAGTAGCAGAACTCCACAAAAAAGTACTGAGTGTGTGGACATGGGAAACGAATCCGAGATGGAGCAACAGGCGCACCGTACCGACGATGGAACGCCGCAGGTCGCTTATAACTGGAACAAACCTAAAAGGGAAAGCCTGGAACCGATGCGAACTGAAAACAGACCGGTAGCGCGCAAATGAGTGCATGAAACTGAAGACGAAACACCAGCGCTTGGCTTGACTCACTGGACCAAAGAGGGAACGAATAAGGACGCTTCTAGTGGGCGCGGTTCGCAGAAAGAGCACCTGAGACAGAAGCATACCCAAGACGGATCATCACCCCACAGACAGGATCGAAATGGGAACACCGAATGAGGCTGCTACCGGATCTGAAAGCAGGTGGAACGCCTTTAGCCCACGATGGAGGTTGAAGAGCGTAGATATAAATACTGGACCCATTCCGCTCGATGAGCAGTCTCAGGTGACACCCGATTACGATAACGAGTCACGTTGTCGAATTATCGTGCAAGGACTACGCTAATATCCGTCAGAATTACCAACAACTCAGCATATCAACAGGTCGCCGGGGAAGTATGATATATTACATCAAGAGACCCTAAAGGGGGATATGTACTGAAATATCAAGAAGCTGGACAAGTTTTGTCTGAGGAGAGGTAGGATGCTGAGTTCTTTGATTTTCCACCTGAAATGTCGTGATGGATGACGATGATGATGTTTGGTTTGTGGGGCGCTCAACTGCGCGGTTACCAGCGCCCGTACAAATTCCCAACCTTTGCTCAGTCCTATCTCGCCACTTTTATGAATGATGATGAAATGAGGAGGACCACACAAACACCCAGTCATCTCGAGGCAGGTGAAAATCCCTGACCCCGTCGGGAATCGAACCCGGCACCCGTAGCCGGGAAGGGACACCGCGACCGTGAGACCACGAGCTGCGGACACGTCGTGATGGAGACGTAGTACCCGTTTTCACTAAAATTAAGTAGCACGGTAACTCTAGATGGTCCAACATGATGAAAGATCGGAAGACAATGGCACTTGTAAGAGAGAGGATTCAAGGTTGCGCCACAGGCTAGAAGTGGTAGCCAGCAGGAAGCTTTTAGACCTCCACCTGTACATGACAGTCTCCTTAACGGGTGAAGATTCGGTCAGGCTGGACAGTGTTTCTTGCTCTCTAGTGGGGTGCACCGTGTAGTATGCCTCAGCATGCAAATCTGCGAAGACTGACCACATGAATAAGAAAACATAACAGTTAAAGGGCACTCTCACTGTGATTAACCTAAGAGGCAAGCAGCTTGAGACCCCACTTTGAAGGTACTCAGGTACTTTCCAATGACTCCTAAAAACGTGACAATTTCAGGTTGCGTCAGCGGAATTGAACGAGTAGCCAAGACACTTTCACGAAATGTGGCAGAAGAATAATGCTGGGGAATCTGAAGAGTGTTCACCAGGGCAATGGTTAAAAAGGCGAACATCTCAAATAATGAGAGGCTTGCATTCAAGAGAATGCGGGAAGACATCAGCATCGTGGTATTACCAGGTCACGAAGGGAACTCTACAGTCGTTCTGCAGCAGGATGATTATGGTGAGGGTGTGTATCAACTTCTGGAGGAACCTGCATACAGACTTTAAGAATGTGACACTGTAGTGAAAGTGGACAAGAAGACTAGCAATATCTTGAAGGAAATTTAAATGCCTGACAACGTCGTTAAACAAGCACGAACAAGAGCGTTATATTAAATGTCAAAAGTACACAAAGATGGTGTGCCACATCAGCAGCATTGGTGCATCAACTTGCCCAACAGCCTAGTACTTGAAGAAATTGCTACTCCCATAAATGGAGAAGTGCTTTCACCACATATGTTACTCGCTGGTCTTCTGCAAAGTCGAAAGCAACTACATATCACAGAATCTGATAAAATAATCAGTTTTGATTTGGTATCACAGCTCAATAAGGTTCCACTGAAAGACTCGTTTGAACTTTGTTGTTGTTTCGTGGAAGGAGACCAGACAGCGACGTCATCGGTCTTCGTTTGAACTGATCTCAACTCACTTTCCTGATGGGGGCCTATATTACGAGCAGAGAGAAGGACAGCCCTCTGTCTCCAGTGGTTGCCAATATGTTCGTGGATAAATTTGAAGAGGAGATAGCTAGATCCAAACCCACATGCTTCTTCAAGTATGTGAATGACAACTTTGTGGTCTTGACTCATTGTAGGGATAAGCCCAAGCCGGCCGGTGTGGCCGTGCGGTTCTAGGCGCTTCAGTCTGGAACCGCGTGACCGCTACGGTCGCAGATTCGAATTCTGCCTCGGGCATGGATGTGTGTGATGTCCTTAGGTTAGTTAGGTTTAAGTAGTTCTAAGTTCTAGGGGACTCATGACCATAGATGTTAAGTCCCATAGTCCTCAGAGCCATTTGATAAGCCCAATAAGTTTATGTAATATCTGAACTTACACAACCCAAATTTCATATTCACCATGGAAATGAAAAGGAAGGTCAGTTGCCGTTTCTGGATGTACTTATATAAAAGAGAAAGCTAGTTCTTTCGGCCACAGTGTATGTTGGAAAACTACACACAATAATTTATACCTGCAAGCCAGCAGCTGTCACCACCTAGTGCTGAAGTACGGAGTTCTGAAGACATTGGTCTACAGAGATTACACCTTATCGAACGAATCCCAGGTAGAGCACCAGGCGCACTACGCCGAAATGGATGGTCTCAGGGCGTTTCTAGTGGAAGCCAACAGCAAAGGGAAGAACGGGAATCGCACCGGACCGAAAATGGGACGCCAGCACATAGACGGATTCATGTAACCGAAGACGAAGCGCCAGTTCTCACCCTGGCGCACCAGATAGAAGAGGGAACGCCTAAGAACGATTATAGCGGGAGCGGATTGCAAAGAGGATACCTGGGACCGCTGGTGGCCAAAAGCGGAACGCCATCCCACAGACAGGCGCCCCTGATCGAAGAGGGAACGCCTAAGAACGCTGTCAGCACGAGCGGACTGCAGATGGAACACCTGGAACCGATGATGATAGGGGATGGGTGTAGGTATAAACACTAGACCCTCCCACTCTACCAGCTGTCTCAGGTAGCACTTGATAAGGACGACGAGTCACGTTGTCTGAATTTCGTGGAAGAACGACGCTGATATCAGACAGAATACTCAACGCTTCAGGATGTCAACAGATCGCCAGAAAGCCTGAGGAATTACATCAAGAGACTCTACGGCAAGGAGATGTACCGAAGTACCAAGAAAATAAACATCGACAGAGGAAAGGGAAGATGCTGAGTTCTCCCAATTTCTTGCAGATATGTGGAAATGGAATCGTAATACCTTTTTTCGGCAGAATGAAACTTCACATGAATTCCAGAGTGGTACACAAGATAAAACATCCGGCGGGCATGGAACTTATGACAGAGAGGATTCCAGATACGTGCCGAAGGCTAGATGAGGTAGCCAGGAAGCTTTTTCACCTTCGCCTACACATATCAGCCTCCTTAGCAGGTGAAGTTTCGGACAGGGTAGACAATGTCTCTTGGTCTTTAGCGGAGTGCGCCAAGAAGAATGCTCCAGCACGCCAGTCTGCGTAGTTTAACTGCATGAGTAAGAAAACACAGTAGATAGAAGACACGCGCACTGTGGCTAACCAGAGTGGCAAACACCTTTACACCTCTGTGAAGCTACTCAGCAGGGACCTGAACATCACAACGACTCCTGTAGATATGCCCATTTCAGGTTTCGTCAGTGAAGTGGAACAAACCTCTCGTGTAGATGTGCTCTGTACTTGATGACATTACTCTCCAGCCCCTTTTGTTTACACAATTGTTATCATTAATTTTATTATTATTATTATATCTTTGTTATTACTGACCACGTAACATGAGAAAGAATCGACCTCATTCCCCAAGAAATGTTCTTCACATAACTTGCTGGAATCGGGAAGTTTCATCCGTCTCAATACCAACTATAACCAAACGACAGAGAGTATTGACACTGAATTTTTGCTTTTTCGTCAGTTTTATCACACTTTCTAACATGGAAAGTATCTTCGCAGTTTAATTAATATAAAACTTATTTTCTCTCCTGAACGCAGTTTGAGGTAGATTATATTCACTCATGATAAAGATGCAGATGCAGCAAACCGACATTACAAAATCTCTTTAAATAAAGTGATAAATTTCATATCAGGGACTTGTAAAGCAATTACTGTACCGGTGTCTTAGACTTTTTGGAATTCAGTAATGTCACATTGTACTACATAAATGGTTGTTTCCTGCAAGTCATTGCATTTAGAATAGTGTTTTGAAAAGAATGTAGTGAAATTCTGTAGACAACTTTAGCGACAGATATTCGTGTGTACGAGCTGGACTAAACAAACGTTTGCTCAGAGGCACGTGGAGTGGTGCTCGTGAGAATAGACTCCTGTGATTCTATTATCCAGAGGAAACTTCTGCACATAAATTCTTGAAGAGTCTGTCGAAGTTGTCGGCAAGCCCTGGAGGGGCTATTTAGATGGCAGTGCACCTGCTAAAGGTACGGCGGAAATTTAAAGTGGAAACAGACAAGATGTCCTTGATAGCATCCCAGACGACCACCATGGGAGTACGCTGGGAACTACTGCAGCAGCTCCGCCTCAGAACATTTCCCCGCTCGCCACTTTGGCTAGCTACCTCCTCCTAGACTTCCTTCACGTGCATCCAACAGGCGGCTGTTGCTCTTTTCGCGTGTTTCGCTTGTTTAGAGTCCGTAAATTGAAATGAAGGCGGAAGGACAGGCAAGGGGAAAGATTCATATTCATCTCGTTATTGATCTGCATTGTGCAAGTATCCTAAGCTTTCTCTGTCCATTGTGGACTTATTGCCACACTTTATTAATAGGAAGAAGAGATAAACGGAGCAGACAACGGTGAGTTGCATGCGACAGGTTTATTCATAGGCCTGTTTCAGACTGACACCATAAACCGTACTAACAACCAATTAAAGTTACGATAATCGACTCATGTTTTTAAGTATGGGAATTACGTTTTAAATTACTTTTTAATGCATTTAAATTAGGATATTATGCAAATTTCTAGAAAAGAAGCTACTTTAAGAAAAGGCTAGTGCTTCTGCTCTTACACAATTCAGTTTCTCGTTTCATCTACTTCATAAAAAATATCTATACTTCTTTATTTACTTTAGAGAGTTTTAGTAGAAGTTCGTACACAGGAAATGTCCATAACCTGTTTCATATGCACATTATTGTTAATCGACATATATATATTCCTGAAGCTAAACTTTGCTGATTAATTATCAGATTAACCAATTTATTTATGAATATTAGAGAATTTACAGTTCCGTGGGTCTTACCTCTCAGCAATCTGTTAAATTATTTGTTACGAGAACATAAAATTACATTCTCACAAACACTATATGAAAATCAGTTTTATTTTACTCATTGTCTCTGAATTTTGCAGTTCATCCTAAATTCTTTCTCATTATTGAACATAACTAGCAATATCTACTTCACAGGCATACTTAGCAACCCGGTAGAGGAGTGAATAAATGGGATATGGGTGACCAATTTTGTTAAGCTACTCAGATAGTCTTTTACATTACTGTCAGATGGGATTTAAATGTGTATCAAGACTGCAAACATATACCTGCAAAAAATAAATTAAGCAACTTTACCTCTGTGAATGGTTCAAATGGCTCTGAGCACTATGGGACTTAACATCTGAGGTCATCAGACCCCTACAACCTAAAACTATTTAAACCTAACTAACCCAAGGACATCACACACATCCATGCCCGGGGCAGGATTCGAACCTGCGACCGTAGCGGTCACGCGATTCCAGACTGAAGCGCCTAGAACCGCTCAGATGCTGCGGCGGGCTTATCTCTGTGAGATGATTATTAAAACAGTGGTACCCGATGTGTAGTAGTCCAATAACATCAATGCCAGAATTGCAGAAATGAGCACTAGGAGGACTGAACTGAATTTGAAAATCATCAGGAAAATTTGAATACGCTATATGATCAGCAATATTCGTACATGCGTATGTAATGCGGGTTTCACCACTGATATCACGAGAGTCGAACCTGTTCATATAAAACGAGGTGGGGAGTATTTTGTTGTCCGTAGAGAAGCATTAAAAGCAGACTATGTCGGTCACAAGAGCTCAGTGACTTCGAACGAGGGCTAGCCTTGGATATCACCTAAGTAACAAATCCATCAAGAATATTTCAACACTTCTACAAGTTCCAACCCCCCCATGAACCATGGACCTTGCCGTTGGTGGGGAGGCTTGCGTGCCTCAGCGATACAGATGGCCGTACCGTAGGTGCAACCACGACGGAGGGGTATCTGTTGAGAGGCCAGACAAACATGTGGTTCCTGAAGAGGGGCAGCAGCCTTTTCAGTAGTTGCAGGGGCAACAGTCTGGATGATTGACTGATCTGGCCTTGTAACATTAACCAAAACGGCCTTGCTGTGCTGGTACTGCGAACGGCTGAAAGCAAGGGGAAACTACAGCCGTAATTTTTCCCGAGGACATGCAGCTCTACTGTATGATTAAATGATGATGGCGTCCTCTTGGGTAAAATATTCCGGAGGTAAAATAGTCCCCCATTCGGATCTCCGGGCGGGGACTACTCAGGAGGACGTCGTTATCAGGAGAAAGAAAATAGGCGTTCTACGGATCGGAGCGTGGAATGTCAGATCCCTTAATCGGGCAGGTAGGTTAGAAATTTTAAAAAGGGAAATGGATAGGTTAAAGTTAGATATAGTGGGAATTAGTGAAGTTCGGTGGCAGGAGGAACAAGACTTTTGGTCAGGTGATTACAGGGTTATAAATACAAAATCAAATAGGGGTAATGCAGGAGTAGGTTTAATAATGAATAAAAAAATAGGAGTGCGGGTTAGCTACTACAAACAGCATAGTGATCGCATTATTGTGGCCAAGATAGACACAAAGCCCATGCCTACTACAGTAGTACAAGTTTATATGCCAACTACCTCTGCAGAGTTGATGCGGCCAACATCGGCAGGCGGAGTCAGACTGGCCGGTCGAAGACACTAAAATAAGCGAAATGTAACAGAACGAGTTGCTCGAGTACATGTTAAAACGATACGCCGTATAAACAGTAGTGGAGTCTTCACTTTGATATTGGGAAGTCACAACCCTCCAAGAGGACGGGGCCTTGCAACCACTTCCTACCGGAGTCGAAAAATATGTCTTTTCCAAAGGAAGCGATTAGACATTTGCATCAATTTTCGCGCCATCATTGCGGGGAGCGGGAATATTTGTGCAACTTAGTACACTTTGCTGAAAATGTAGGAGTCTAAGATCCGCACTTTGTGAAGGAGACTAATGGGACGGCGTTCGTTTCCAAAAATTGCCCCTTGAATTCGATTCATCACCTCCCGCAAATTCACTGCTGCCATTTTCGTTGGACAGCGATCCACGGTAATTCCCAACGATTTGTGGCGAGCAAAAACCGTTGCCCATGAAATGACAACGTGTTGAAAACCCTTCTATGGTAACAGGGTACATTTCCATTCATTAATGCTGTCCCCAGAAAGAGAACAAAAGGAATTCCATATGTCGTTGAGCAAGGATATACCATCGACATGACGAATCAAAACCATAACATCATCCACGTACGCACGTACCGAGAAGGTTTCTCCTAATATCTTCCAGCCACTTAACTGATCAGCAATACGGCGAAGCAGAGGTTCTAGAAACGAGACAAAAAGCGACATGGAGAGGGGATTCCTCTGCGGTAAGCCCCGTCGGATGGTGATTTGCGGATTAAGTTCTCCACTCACTAAGTCAGATGCGTGAATAGCAGTAAAAAGATTGGGTAATACCAGGCACACAGTGCGATTGTCACCCGTCGCCTTGAGGACCTGCATCAAGAAACCGTGACTGACCCGGTCAAATGCCTTATTAAAATCAACAAAAAGCAAGGCTTCAGAGAGAGAAGTCGCTCCAGCCAGCGAGACAACGTCGCGGTACTCGACTACAGAAGTCAGAATCTTGCTTCCAGGCACACAGCTTTGGTGGACAGCAAGAATTTTCTCTAGCAGTATCGACAAACGGCTATTAACCGCCCGGGCGACAGTTTTGTAATGGAAACTAAGTAGCGTGGTCGAGCGGAATTGATTAATGTCTGGATGTCCGATTTTACCAACCTTGAAGGGTTCAGGAATCAAACCCTTGCGGATCACCTCATTTACCATTGACGTAATGGTACCACCTATAAGAGGTCAAAAACGTACATAAAATTCCGTAGGAATACCGTCTAGTCACGGCGATTTTTGCGATGGTGAATCAACAACAAGGCGATATATATCAGCGCCAGTAAAGTCACTTAGAAAGCGATCATTTAATGAGGGCGTAACCACGCAGTGGAGGAGAGGAATAAATTCATCAGGGCAACTGTTTCAGTATCAGGGTCGTCATAAATTTCGGTGAAGTAATAATAGATCCAGAATGAGATTTTCACTCTGCAGCGGAGTGTGCGCTGATATGAAAGTTCCTGGCAGATTAAAACTCTGTGCCCGACCGAGACTCGAACTCGGGACCTTTGCCTTTCGCGGGCAAGTGCTCTACCATCTGAGCTACCGAAGCACGACTCACGCCCGGTACTCACAGCTTTACTTCTGCCAGTATCTCGTCTCCTACCTTCAAAACTTTACAGAAGCTCTCCTGCGAACCTTGCAGAACTACTGGCAAAAGTAAAGCTGTGAGTACCGGGCGTGAGTCGTGCTTCGGTAGCTCAGATGGTAGAGCACTTGCCCGCGAAAGGCAAAGGTCCCGATTTCGAGTCTCGGTCGGGCACACAGTTTTAATCTGCCAGGAAGTTTCAATTATAGAAGTGCTCTGTACCTGCTGCTAGACTATCTGACACGGCTAGATGTTCGCTCTGTGTACCAATGTCTTCAGAACTCTGTTTTTCTGCACTAGTTAGTGACAGCTGCTGTCTTGCAGGTACAAATCAGTGAGTGTAGATCTACGACGCACACTGTCGGCAAAGGAACCAGATGATCTCCTGTTGACGTGTATGGCAACTTGCCGTATTTTTCCTGTTCCATGGTGAACTTAATGTTTGGGTGGCGTTAGTTCACGTATTCCAGAAACTCACTGAGTCTATCCCTACCATGAGGCCAGATCACTAAGGTACCATCCACATATCTGAAGAAATATGTGGATTAGAATCAACCTGTTTCTAATGCCTCTTCTTCAAATCTCTATGTGAAAATATTGGTAACCACTGGAGAAGAGGGCTTCCCATGGCTGCATCTTCTGTCTGGTCGTGATATTGACCCCCATACAGAAAATAAGTTGAGGTCAGTGTAACGCTGAAGTGTTCCAGCAAAACATTATCAGATTCTTCTCTAATCTGTTCCAACGATTCTTTCAGTGGAAGTCTAGCAAACAGAGACACCACATCAGAACTGAACCATAATATCAGATTCTGTGACATGTAGTTGCGTGAGACACTGCAAGAAATCCCCCAAATTTTGAATGTGATAAACACAATTCCCTATATATGGGAACAGCAGATTCTTCAATTACTTGGTTGAGTACTTCGATGCACCAATGTTGCTGTTAATCAGTTCCAGTGCGACAGCTTGTTTATGCACTTTTGGCAGCCCATGTAGTCTAGCAAACAGACTACAGAAATCTCGTTCATAGTCGTTTAATGATGTTGTCAGTAATTCTGATTTCCTTCAAGAGATTCCAGGTCTTTTGGTCCACTTTGACCATAGGGTCACATTCCAAAAGTCTGTATGCAGGTTCCGCCAGAAGTTGACGCACCACCTCATCATAATCAGCCTGCTGCAGAACGACTGTAGAATCCCCTTTGTGTGCTGACAAAACCATAATGCTGCTGTCTTCCTGGAGCCTTTTTAGTGAAAGCCTCTCATCACTTGAGGTGTTCCAATTTGGAGATGAGTTTTTATCCTGGTGATCAGCCAACAGGCCTCCCATTGAATTTCTTCTGTCACATTTGGTGGAAGTGTGTTGGCTACTGGGTGAAATCTGAAATGGGCACTCCTGAGGTGTTGCGAATATTGGTCGATGTTAGCGTCGGCCTGGCTCGATATTATGACAGTGTGACTCGTTATCTTCATCAGGTGCTACCTCAAACTACTCGTCGAGTGGAATGGGTCCAGTATTTATATCTACGCTCTTGTATCTCCATCGTCGGTTTCTGATACTCCATCTGCTTCAGATCTCACTAGCAGTCTCATTTGGCTTTTACATTTCGAAGCTGTATGTGAGGTTGCGTTCTATTTTGGATCCGATGCGATTGAGGTTTTCTCCCTGCGGTCCTCTCTCGATATATTCTTTCTTGAGCGTTCCCTATTCAGACTGATACCCAAAGCCAAGCTGTATTACGTGTTTTCTCCCTTGTATCCGTCAGCGTCAGGGATGAGTAAGTTTTTAAAACATCGATATATGTTATATCGATAATATATGCAGGTATTGATACTATCGTGACCAAATTATCGATCCTTTGGCATATCGGTTATTTTGTCTTATCGACAGATATCCCGGGAGTGAAACACTTCTGACATGTGCTATGTATCAAATATGGTACTTGCTATAAACATTTCAGACAAAAAGGGTTTGTTTCCCATCATATATCATCGCAGTAATTTGTGTGGCTTTTGTGTCGAGTCTACGTTACTTTTACACTGATTTTATATTTTCTTTATGCAGTCATTCATGGGGTAAGGAAAGCGCATAGTCTGCCTTATAGTTTGGGGTGGCGAGTGGTAATTCCCACCATTCTCACACAGTGCTGATGTTTTCGTTTTGTACCTCGTACTTATCACCTGCAACGGTAAAAACGACTCACGGGAGTAACAAACTTTCATGAATAAGCAGTACAGTTTCATTCATGTTCAAATCTGTTGCTAATTTGTATTACTGAATATAAAATTAGATTAAGCCCATTGTAAGACATTTACTGTTTACATTCCAAAGACTGGTTGCAGCCGGAATGGGCAATATATCTGCAGATGAGAACGCTACTGCCTATGAGAAAAGACAGACAATAAAAAAACATCACTTTCGACTCTCTGTAATTAACGTATATGAACGGATACATCAGTCATTAAGACGAGAGCGATAGACATCGATATCACCAGTTACGTAAAAGGAAATGTTCGCCAGCCCGATTAGGGGAAGTTGTGCCAAGTACCAGCTCTGTCTATAAAGGAACTTAACTATTGGGATTGACTTTGACAATCTGACTCTGTCATAGTTTGACCAATGGTAGCTAGTTACTTATTGCAGCGCGCACAAGCTATGAGAGTAACAGTTGCACTTATTTAGTGTTGTTATTGTAAATATAGTGAAAGACTGGCTCAACTACGGCATGATGTCCCAGAAACTACTCTATAAACTGACTCAGATCAAAACTAAACATTTTATTTAATAGACAATGTGAGAAACGCTTTTAATTACAAATACGTGAAAATATAAACACTGTTACTTACAAACCTGCGCTGGCCCTTCAAGTTTATTGGCGAATAAAGTATTTTGAATTATCCCAGTTTTATTTCTGTAACTTTAATAGTGTACTGGGATTTCGATAAGAACAACATTTAGGCGAAGCACTTTAGATCATTTCTTTGCTATTGTACTTACGTGAAACTCAAACTATCCTTTTACGAAAAAACAGTTGGAGTACTTCAAAATCAAGTTCACTGAATAGTTACAAAATTTACTACTCTACCAAAGTTGTTAAATTTATTACAGAAAATAATTACTTTCCAGTTGAATAAAAACTTGAAAAAGTACGCTGCCTCGGTAAATAAGTAGGGATAAAATATTGATCTTCGATACGAAGCTTAAACGAAATAGCATTATTATTTGAATGAGATACCAAATAGGTCGTCCGTGCACAGTACTCAACTCATAATTTCAAACGAAGGTGGTGGTTGTAGCAAATTCCTGTGACTACTCAAAAAGGTGGAAAAGTACGCATGGCACTTGCTGCGTAAGAAGCCCTGTAATTTCTCTTCTTAGCGTCGGATTTTCGTAGTACAGAGCCATTCAGATATTTCCGTGTGTACTAAATGCCTCTGAATATCTTGAAACATTTCGCAATACGAGGAGAATTTGCACTGACAAAACTGACTTTTACTGGTTTCTGAACTTTATCTTCATTTTGGTAATGCCTCATGTTTTACAAATGTATTCAGTTTTCTTTTTTCGTGTAATTTCTTTAATGAACTTCATTAGGAAAGTACCGTCTTCATATTTTCTTTTGACACAAAATTTAGATCTTCCGGTAGCCTTTATAAGTTATTTGCTCCGTAATTGTCGGTGCCTTTGGTATAAAAGATCTCGTAATTGAACTGTTGAAGGTACACTGTCCAGTGATTAATCTGTTGGTTCATAGGTGGCAATGTTTCAGAAAGGTCACTGCTCTATGTTCTGTGTGGATAGCTAGTTTATTCCCCATAAACAATTTCGGTATTTTTTAATCCCCATATGATGGCTAAGACTTCTTTCTCCGATACGTTGTAACTCTTTTCGTATTTATTTAAAGTACTATTTAGGAAGACTATTGATTTGTGACCTTATTAGTCCTTATTACTTGTTTCTTGGAAAATGTGAATCCTCGTTCCATACGCACTACTATCTCCATTCATATGACTATGTAGTTCGAGGTGGTGTAAAACGCTATTTCTCAGTATTTCACTTTTAAATTTTCGAAATTGTCTTGGCAATCTTTAGTCCTAATAAAAGCACTATTTTTTCTAAGTTGGTTATTTAAAAGGGGACTTTGAAATGTTTTCCCCTTTTAAAATTAGCGATAGAACCTACAAAGATCAAGGAAAATGGTACGTTGCTGTTTGTTCTTTTTCAGTACCATTTAATTTTTCCGTGTCCTGGCCAATCCCCGAAGTGGTAATGATATGGGCCAGGAATTTTATCTCTCCTTTAACAAACTCACATTTCTTTTTAGTTTTGATGTCATTCACCCTGCCTGAAGAGCAGAGAAGACTGTGTTTAACTATCCACACTGCTGTTGCCATTCTTTTGTGGCGATGAACAAGTCGTCTACATATATTTCAATCTAGCACTTAATTTCCGTCCTAGTACCCAACCTAAAGCTATGATCACAACCTAAACAGCTGTATTAAGACTAAAGGGACAACGTTGTACTGGTAACACTTTCTAGCAAAGAAAAATGGAGTATAGTTCCGTGATTCTGCATTCAATGTCATCTGCCAGTATCCCGCTGTCAAATTAGGCCTGGTTAAGAATCCATATTATGAAATTTTAGCAACATGTCATCTAAATTTTCACTTAGATCTACTCCTCTTTTGACAATCTTATTTAAAGTTCGTGTGATATTAACCATTGGCGCGCCTCCACTTTATTATTTACTATTACGAGAGTACAATTAAATTAATTGTTTCTTTCAATTACACCCCATTCAAACATTTTATCTATACCTGCCTGTACAGCTTGCTTCATAGCAAAGGGAACCGAATGATGTCTCACGAAAAATGGTTCACGTGCCAGTGATTCGACATACTACTCCCTAAACTAACCCAGTTTTCTCTGAAAATACATCCCAGTTTCCCTCTAATATGATAAACAGTTCAGATTTTTGTTCTGGTGTAAAGTACTGTAAGCTCTCAGTGATTTATTTAACACCATCCTTTCTCCGATCACCATCAATAGAACTTTTAAAGTAGTAAATGTCAAAAATTACGGACAAACCTTGATTCTTTGTCATTTTCGAGTTTCAGTGTCTCAAACATGGTGTCTTGTGAAATTTCAGTTTCTTCAAATACTACTTCCAAATCAACGGATTTATTGTCAATTTTGACAACTTCATTAATACAGTCAGTAACTATCATCCCTGTTGTAAACAACGGATCCTCAAAATCTTTGTGGCGTTCAAATCTGGAACGATCAGGTTATCACGTTCGACTCCTCATGATTTAACTGTGAATACCGCCAATACTTGACTTTTAAATGGCTTATTGATTTTGCCACTAACCCTACGACTTTGACACCATCTAAGGAGGTCATTAGTAATCCGGATTTGTCTGTAATGTACTCAAAAATGACTGTAATATGGCACTAATTTATGATCTAGTGTCTGAAAGGACTTGTAAATTAATACTGTAAATGTCGACAGGACTGGTGTTTTGTTTAATTGTTTTACTGCCAGAGATCTTTTGTTCGTCCCATAACAAACCTTGATCGACCATATGATTATTCTAAGACAGTTTGTTCGCTGGCAGATTACGTATGTCTTGATGTTCTTCTGGTTTTCAGATTTCAGATTCTTTTATGACTGAATCCGTTGTTGACCAAGTGTCGTATCACCCGGTGCCTCTTTCTTTCTTGCTTCTATGTTTACCTCAAGTTCTTGTTTTAATTTTCTTCATTTGATGAAGAGCTGTCTTCAAGTGTGACCATTCTGGGTCACTGCTTGGTTCTAACACAAACACTTTTCTTACACAGACGTTAAATTCTTCTTCTGATCATTTGTCAGATTTTAAATACTGAGGGTCACATTTTCTCCTTAAGTTCTTTTTCTGTCACGCCACGTTCTGTAGCAAAGCAATCGTCTTTATCGGCTCTATTAACGTCTGCATTTAGTTCTTATTTTGTGTAGTCGCCGTAAATTTCATTACTTCTTAAAGAGTCGTCTGAGTGTACCTCTTCCTCCCTATCGCAAACAGTTTATTTTATTGACGTTTCGTTAATCAGGAATGCTTCTTCTGCAAGCTCTGAATTTCATCTTCTTCCTTTCTTCTCTTCAGTGCGACCGTATTTCTTTCCCTGTTATTAATTTCAATATTACCGGCAGCAAGCGCAGTTTGCGCGGCATCTTTTTTCTCACTATATACCACCTCTTTAACAATTACTGCTCGAGAACTTCGTGCGGCGCTAAACACTTCCATTTTCTCCTTGCTATTGGGGCATGTACTATTCTCGAAGTGTCTTCGTGTCTTTTTCTCCTTTCACTACTGTCTACTGTCGAAGTTTCTGATCACTTCTTTTTTTCTTTTTTTTTTTTTTTTTTAAATCCTCTCAGTTGCACCTCTTTAGAACTTGGTACATACCAATGATCTGTTCGCACCAAACTTCAGTCCCTGACAGCCCATTTTCGCTAATATTAGCATACTTTAAACTATTCTCGGCGTTTTCTTCCTCTCCTATGAACACGTTCACGTTTCCTCTCTCCACTGTGTCGTTATCTGCCAAAACAGGTTCACTGGAATCTACTGTGTCATCCCAATTCTGTTCTGCCGTAACTACAGCTTCCGTAAGGACATCTGATTGACCTGATTTATTCGTTACTGGCGGGCTCTCTGTCCGCAAGCTAATATTCGCTCCATCGCCTGACTGCGTTACTCATTCCTGAGCACACCTGTAACTTCACTGGGAGCAGCCTGCAGCGCTTCACAGTCGCTCACTTGTGCACAAAGCACATTACTTTCGTACCGGTATTGTTTCTTACGTTTTGACGTTGCATATCAGCCCGCGTTAGATTATCCAGCAACATAGGCACTCCTTAGTTTTCTGCGATGTTGCTGCCGTGGTAATGTAGCAGTGCAAACCCTCTACTGCGTGCTGCTGACGTACCTCGACCTTTGTCCCTACCTCGTTGAACCGTATTAATGCGATACCTATCACCATTATTCCGTTCACTGTCATTGTGATTACCTCTTTTACTGTTGTTACTTTGAGGATAATCACGATTTCTTCTCCAACAATCTTCATCCTTAACTCTTTCCAGAAATGGAGAAATGATTTTATGATTGATAAATGCTCCTCGAATCATCTGGCAGCTATTTCTATAGTTACTAAATAATCTCGGACTCGGATCGTCTACCTCTTAAGTGTGTAAATAGCACGATTCGCGGAAATCTTTCATGGAGTTTCTGCACCTATTGTCATACAGTCTAGCCATTATGAATTGTCACCATTAATCTTGTTTCAGTTCTGACCAGTATTCCTCAACAAAATTTTGTTTGAATTCCTTCAACATCATCTGATCCGTGATTAAATTTAGTCCGCCATCGTTTAGCATCACGTGATAATGAGCTGATAACTACGTTAATCTTTTCCTGCTCTGTCAAATATTGATTAATAGACCCCCTCATAATTTTTCAGGAAATCCTGTGGATGCCAACCAGTATGTATTTTGACAGGATCAAAGCGTTTCTCGCTCTCTAACAGTTTTTTATAAGGTAATCTATCACTGAAACCACTAGTATGGTCTCTAATTTTATGTTCAAGTTCACAAACTTTGCCTTGAATTTGCTAAGTGTTTTGATCACATTTCTGTTCGCAGCTTGTTACTTGTTTGCCTAGTACCTTTTGGGAGTGAAATACTGTCTCTCTGAAATGTGAGATTTCATTTCTACATTTTTTCATACCGAAAACTCTTTCACCCACTTTCGTTACTACTAATGGTCCTACCGTTTCTTGGATCTTCATGATTTATGAATCGAAACTTTCATTGCTATCATTAATCTGCAGCTGCATAGTGGACACATTGATATTTGTCGTATTTACTTTACATTTCATGACCTTAATTCCAATACTCAAAACGCCTACTTTTTCCATCTGTTTATTGGTCTTTAGACGCAATGTTTCCATTGGATTATTGAGTCCACTAATACCACTTGCCTGCGTTTTCAGTTGATTCTCAAGGCAAGTACCTTAAACCTTAATTTGTGTAGATAATAATTTTAATATATCGCTGACGCTCAAAGGTTTTCCACTATCCTGCTCTATCATATCCTCATGCTCTGATTCTACATCATATAGTTCCATCGGTTCTTTCTCTACTTGTGGCGAACTGCAGACTCAACCGATCCATTCGCCTAGCCACAATCTTTCACGTAGCCTTTCTCATCTGTTCCGTGATTTAGTTCTTGTCTCCTTTGTGGCAGACTCATTATCTGAATCTGATCGTTTAAGTATGTGTAGAATTCGACGTAAGCCAGTTGCCACTTTGAGCTACTACTTGCGCTCTTGTTTCGGTAACAGCTATCGGCTTCCTTAACGTTTCTCGGTACTCGCTGTGCCCTGCCATTCTGCTCCCTTTGATCTATTAATGTTTTTGTATCCATTTTAATACGGAACATGAATTACAGTTTAATTCCTAAACTCTCCCACTGTTTGATATTATTCGCCTTATTGAATGTACAGCAAGTTGGTGCCTCTGGACAATCAATGCTTGTCATACGTTAGTTTCACTCTTAGTACATCTTCTTCGATCTGTATTTTAATGTAAAACAAGGAAAAGGAAGTCCTGTCACGTATAGCCAAGTATAGCACTACCGGTTCTTACTGAATTACCAATGCGCTGATGATGTTATTCCCATGAAAGAATTTCAGATGACAAGAACTTGGAATGACTGTGATCGTGGGCAATGGATAAGGTATGGAACTCTTCTATGTTCTTCAAAAGATTTTCGTTGAAAGGAATCACTAGCAAACCAAACGGAAATCGAATCAAGGTTCTATTAGTAATAAAGTAAACTGTAATTACAAGAAAAGAAACGGTCGCCGGTCTAATTAGGCAAATTTTTATCAAGTACTGGCTGCTCTTCTTGCATCATTCAGCACACAATATGCGAACACTTTGCATCCCAGCCACCGACTAACTCTTGCCAAAAAAAAAAAAAAAAGCCTTGCAATTCGACCACCAAATTCATCTCTTCTGTTCCCTACAAGCCAGTTTAGTTTCAGAAGGACTTCCCTCAATGTTTTACGTTATTATAAACGTAAAATGGTTCAGATGGCTCTGAGCACTATGGGACTTACCTTGTAAGGTCATCAGTCCCCTATAACTTAGAACTACTTAAACCTAACTAACCTAAGGAAATCACACACATCCATGCCCGAGGCAGAAATCGAACCTGCGACCGTAGCGGTCGCGCGGTTCATGACTGTAGCACCTAGAACCGCTCGGCCACTCCGCCCGGCCTATAAACGTAAGCTCCGTATTCATGAACCAGTATTAATAGTACAGTTGCAACACTTCCATACTTCTACAGAACATTACTTTTAAAATTCAATCCCTAAATTAATTATGTTGATATAAATGGACATTAAAAACGGATATAACTTTTTTATAGATGTTACATTAAAGAGCTTTGTGATACAGAAGTCACATTAATCGTAAGCAGACAAAAAAATTAATCAGATATGTATAGGTGATATGGATATTAGTGTCACAAAGTATTCTTCTACGTCAGTGGGTTGCTTTGTGATACACTGAGACTGTTGGTCGTCACTCTGAACAGTCGATACGGTTTAATTGTTGCTTGAGGGTAGAATGCTTATGTCAAAAATATTCTAAAAGCTCCAGCCCAGACCAAAATCTGCTTTGGTAGTTGAACAGGGTAACTTGCTGATGAGCGCCATCTGTTCTAACGTATACGGCACAAATTAACACATCGGATGTGCTTGGCAGCCGATCGTAGATTACCGGTGCCCTGGATCTTGCAAGTATCATGTAAGGTATAATACCACCCTCTGATTTCAATATTTACTTTTTCAAATCATTATTTCTCTTGACCGAGTACGGTTGCGTGATGGTTACCGCAAGCCTCGCATTTCCCAGGACTGCTGTTAAAATGCGCTTACGGTGAATAAGTTTTCTGGGATTTGGTTAAATCAATCGAAGCAAAAGCTGGTATTTTTTGTCTGAAACTTATCTTTCATCATTCTGTGCTCGTTCTCCGTCTCTAATCACCTCGTCGTCGACGGAAGCTTAGATCTACTGTTCCTTCCTTACTCCCACCGGTCATTTACTCCGTCCTTCCTTTCTTATAATTCATGTAGAAGCGAATGCGTCCAACCCGTTTATGTTTTTCGATAATAGTTGTTACAATGGCGTGGACGTACATCTGTATTTAGTTTGGACTGATGTGTTATGTGGTCATGGGTTAATGGAACCCATCCCAGCATTAGTAATAAAAATAACACTAACGGCCCAGTCGCTTTAATTTCAAACTGTCAAGTTATTATACTTATAAATACTAATGAATTGAACTCATTGCTATATATATTGTCTAGAAAGTGTTTAATTTTCTCGGCAAATCAATCACGTACTTTAGCTGGTCGGTGTGGCCGTGCGGTTCAAGGCGCTTCAGTCTGGAACCGCGTGACCGCTACGGTAGCAGGTTCGAATCCTGCGTCGGGCATGGATGTGTGTGATGTCCTTAGGTTAGTTAGATTTAAGTAGTTCTAAGTTCTAGGGGACTGATGATCTCAGATGTTAAGTCCCATAGTGCTAAGAGCCAATCACGTACTTTGAGTCTCGGTGGCCTTAAGAAACAACTGTCGAACGAAATCACTAGAATATTTTCACTATTCATCGTTACATCAGCCGCTATGCAAACTTACAGTTCCTCTGAAGACCTTAAGTGGTACCTCTGAACTAGGGGATCCCTTCTGTACAGAAAGCATGTTTGTCCTTTCTTCGAAGTCCCAAACCCAACCCTTCAGCTCCGGCTTTTTGCGGAACGAGAGTAAACAACTAAAGCACTAGTCGTCGAAGACCCAAGGCGAGATGCCAACTAAAACATTTCAGCAGTGTCTGTTACAGCCCGGTATTTCTTGCCATTATTGGCTGCACCTCGTGACGTAAAGTGCCATTCAAGGTGCATGAGCTTACAGACCAAATATCGCAGATTTATTTTTGTATATTTAGAGCATTCAGCCTTCGTGTATCAGACCTTCCCTCTTTACTTGTCAGATAGAGTATACCATCTTCAAACTACACTACAAAATTTGTATACTTCTAAGAACCTCATGATGTGGTTTACTTGTGTACAACTTGAGGAGAAGTTCAGTTTCTACCCTGGGCGATATTTCTACTGTCAGCTGCTGTTATTCCTCGTTTTCCCAAGAAACAACAAATAGCATACCAGATTCGACTGATGATGAAACTAATTACTGTTTTATTTAGATTCCGTTTGTAAAAATGATGTACAATCTCGATGACATTTTTTTTCTTTCTTTCAAGATCCGCTGGCAAATGTTGCCGCATGATTGGCTGGGAGTCTCTCAAGAGGATGTTTAGCCTCCTGGTTGCTAATCATGCATTGACATGAACACATATTTTTCCATATACTGTAATTTCGAATATAAATGCAAGATATCATCTTTAGAGATTTTACATCTAGTATTAGGTAATGGCGCTCCGGAATTATCAACGCATTACAGTCTTTAGTTATACTTCTTACGTTTCCTGTGATTATATACCCATCTTTCATTAATCAATCGTCTTATGCCTTGGAATACCGCAGAGACCTTTCTTGGTCCATAAACCGTCCATTCGCCTGGTGACATTTCTGTATAATTGCACTCAAAGCTACATCTTCCATTCTACTCTGCTCTGTAATCCATTGGTTTATTTTCCAACAATTCTCACATGAATCTCTCCATTGCGAACTTCAAGTTTTAAACAGTTTTCTCTTTAAAAGACCAAGTTTAAATACCGTAAGTCAAATCTAGTAAGACACATTGTTTGCAGGCTTTCCTTTTTTTAAACACGTCGGAACCTTAGTCATTAAAATTCAACTTATTTTGCCGAAATCACTCCAGATCATTTTCAAAATTGTGTTTTGCTGTTTGTGCAGTCGTTGTCTTCAAGCGCTGTAAATACGGCCCGTCAACTGGTATTGCGTTTGAAGTGCACTGTGGCTAGCAGATATTCATTTTTATGCAATAAAAAGGAGTAGTGATGGTCGGTATGGGGAGTTCATTCCACGAAGAGGCAGGGAACATGGGAGGACAGTCTACTAAGCTTCTTCAGTTCTAAAATTCCATTTCAGCGTACGCAGAATGACTGTTAACAATTTCATTTCTATCACAGCCAAATTAAATGTGATGTCATTGAGCATCACCCTTGAGATAAAAGATTTTGTCGTAATGGTGATCGTTTCTATCATGATAGCAAATAACGGTTTGTTCTAGTAGCGTCTCTTGATGTTACATAAAAAAATACATTTCTAACATTTATGGACTATGGCAGACCGCTTAGAGAAAATATTTTGTACTCGTGGTTGTTGATAGACTGATAGCAGTTTTCACACTGTGTTAGATGACATATTTTGCTGTTGTAAACTGATTCCCGAATCCGTGTAAAGCGTCTGAATATGGAGCCATTTGGCTTTGAGGGGGTTGGGGGTGTTTGGAGGAAGAGACGAGACAGCGAAGTCATCGGTCTCATCGGATTAGGGAAGGACACGGAAGGAAGTCAGCCGTGTCCTTTCAAAGGTACCATCCCGGCATTTGCCTGGAGAGATTTAGGGACATTGCGGAAAACCTAAATCAGGATGGCCGGATGCGGGATTGAACCGTCGTCCTCCCGAATGAGAGTTCAGTGTGCTAACCACTGCGCCACCTCACTCGGTTTTGGCTTTGTAAGTAATAGCGTGTATAAACTATAAATAACAGTTGGACGATAAAGAAAAAGAAAGAAAGAAGGGGCATTAAAAACATTCATTTTCTTCCGTGAATTAATTGTCAATCTGTACATGACTTTTTGGATGTGTTCCTTCTAAAGTAGTTTTGTATTATTGTAACTGATTTTTGGCCCTGAATTCAAATTTTTCTGTTACATTCATTCATTCGTTTATTGACCTTTATCTGCATTAAAATCAAACAATGAAACAGTGCAGTATCATCTACAAAGCAAAGATGGTTAAGACATATTTCATTACCACGTATCCCCTTAATGTTTGCTCACTTTAATGGTATGACAATTTGTATTATGTCTGCCAAGGACAGCTTCAGTGCTGTGCAATATCCCTGCCTCAAATCGTCGTTCGCCATCATCATCATCTTCCCTTCAAGGATTAGGCTGTTGCCTGTGCCGAACTCACAAACAAAATCATTCCCGTCTTTTTCGAGGTCATCTAGTATCACTTTTCCCACTCGCCTTGTAGTTCAGCATCTTCTGGGGAATTCTGTGGCCTAGCATTCATGAGGGGTCGACTCCCGTCTCCACGGTATTTTTGAATTTTTTCATTCAAGTTGAAAATATTTCATTCTTTTCTAATATCTTCACTTGTAATGCTTTCTCTTCTTGTTCAGACCTTCGTCTTTCTTAGGAACCTCATTTCTAGTGTTTGAATTTTATTTACTTGTTCTTTTGTGGTAACCCAGCTTTCGTTCCCACAGGATAACACAGGTACCGCCATTAATTTATAGAATTTCATTATTGTCTCTTTTTATACTTTATGGGCCAATGTTCTATTAATGGTACCAGGAACAGCTTGGAATTTGGGTATTTTGTTTTCAATATCAAAGTCAACATCAAAACATAGAGCAAAGCCTATATAAGAGATTTGAGACACTTCCTCTAAAACCGAATTGTCAGAAACAGATTTTAATCTGACTGAATATTTTCCTCGGAATGACCTAATTTTGTTTATTATAAGAAATTTTAAATTCGTACTTCTTGCAAATTTAGTACTGATCTTTGGAGGTCATCTTCATTCTTTTGAATAATAACAATATCATCATCAAACAAAAGTACAGTCAGGTATTCCTCATTCGTTACCTTAATTTCTTTGATTACTTTTAGATCTTTAATTTTCACCATTCTTATGAATTCAAAATTCTATTCACTCATTGTATAGAGTCGTTTGCCTATTTTCGTTTCTTAGCTTCTAACAGTATGTTGTTTCAGCTACTCGGGGCGTTGGATAAGGTCGGATGTAGAGCTCTCGTTGCGAAGGTGAACAGGCCCGCGTAAGATTACGCCCCTCCCTACTTCCCCAGTTGCCTAAGGCGAGTCTGTTATCTCTGTTCGCAATCTCCGATTGCGAGATAAACAATGCTATCCTAAAATATCAAAATGCAGTACTCAATTCTGGAAAGTTGTTTCGTACAAGAGAAAGAGTGACCCTGATGTCTCTGGCTTCTCCTCTAGGTCTGTTAGCAATAATTAACACTGAATCATTCCAAAGAATCATCCTAGAAGCACTAACAGATTCTGGGTCTTTCAGAATATTAAAAAAAAAACAACCACCTCGATGGCCTTGCCAGTACGTCTGTGTCTAAGGGTTGATGAAAATTTCTTCACGTTGTCGGCTAACTGACTGCAGCCAGAGGATCTTTTTGGACAGGAGATTCCTTTCCGGAGCGAATCTCTAAAGCAGATATGGCGCTGAGAGTCCACCGCTGGCTCCTTTCGCTAAGTGAAGCCATTTGTAAAGCCTCTCATTTCGTGTCTGTGGTTCCTTTCATCGAGCTGAGGCTGTTACGGGCAGGGAGCCGCCGCTTCCTATGCTCTGACGCCTTATGGCCAGGATCACTAGCGCCTTTTCCCCGTGCCTGGCAACAGAAGGTCGGCAAATATACGTGCATAGGCTGCTCAGAACAAATTAACTTTGCGGTTCTCGCGAATTTAAACCTTATTTTTGGCTTAGATTGGAATTACCAAAACCCAAAATTAAGACAAGTATTGCTGGACATGAAAGTTGCCGAATGTTACTCGCAGGATTTTTCCTGTTACTGTATGCGGCTAATTAATTTTTCTTGTAGCGCCCCTCATAGTGAGAGTATTGTTCAAATACGAGTTCACTCTATCCTGCAAGAAAATTAGTTTTAAGTATGCCTAATGTTGTGAAAACTAGAATAATGCTGCTATTTTGTCTAAAATTGACAGACTGAGACCGTGGCTGTGTATAATAAATGTAGGTTGATTCTTACAAAGAAGAAGACAGCAACCAGTCACTATTAATACTGCTATTTATTTAAGTAAATAGCGCCGTAACCGGTTTCGAACCGACAAGTCCATCATCAGACGGCTGTTCACATGATTTACAATATACACTTTACACTAAACTGACGATTATGTAAAGTGTATCTTGCAAATCATGTGAACAGCCGTCTGATGATGAACTTGTCGGTTCGAAACCGGTTACGGCGCTATTTACTTAAATAAATAGTAGTATTAATAGTAGCTGGTTGCTGCCTTCTTCTTTGTAAGAATCAACCTACATTAATTAGAATAATGTTCTTTCAGCTTTTCAATATTTTGATGCCCTAGAGCAAACACAAATAGAAAATATACTGCAATATTTCCCTTATTATGTGTCTTTACTTATGCCAATATGAGATTTAGCCTCCCCCTTTTTTTTTACTTATGATAATACATTATATCTTCATCAATATAAGGTTTTCATCGACTACAGTTTGAACGCTTTAGCTGAACTGTACAAAGTGGTGATTCGTTGTTAGTTTCGTTGATGCAATGATGCAGCATGGTACATGCCTTATGATCGACGTATGTGTTTGTTTATAATGGAAATTAACCTAAAATCTAATTATAGTTTTCCTATATTTCCACACTACTTTTTAAGTTAGTTACGTTTATAATCTTAATATAGCCTAACTTGCTACTCTACCAAAGAAATTCGCATTCTGCGACTATGCATTGATGTTAGCTTTTTGCTCCACATGAAAATTTGCGCATGCTGACATCGTATTGTGAAGATACAGACACTGCATAAACACAGACATTGTAACCGTCAATGACGTAAGTTAAAACTTGACAAATTCCTTTTTATGAGCAAAAACCGAATTATACCATAATCACTTATTAAAGCACATCATAATAATTTCGTGTGGTTCAATGGCCGACTGCAGGTCTTTCAATTGGACGTTACTTCTGTGACTTTCGTGTTCCTAAACTACTCCGTTTTTTTAATATGAAGTGAATTTTACCATCTAACCAATGCCTCCGTCAGCTATTTCGAAATCAGTAGTCGATTAATTATTTAACAAATCAAATGGCTCTGAGCACTATGGGACTTCATATCTGATGTCATCAGTCCCCTAGACTTAGAACTACTTAAACTTACCTAATCTAAGGACATCACGCACATCCCTGCCAGAGGCACGATTCGAACCTGCGGCCGTAGCAGCAGTGCGGTTCCGGACTGAAGCACCTAGAACCTCTCGGCCACAACGTCTGGCTAATTATTTAACAGCAAACTGTTTTGTATGCGTTCGTTTCAGTTCATAAAGAATTTTGATCATAACATCTTTGCTGACTGTGAAAATGCAGTGCAAACACTCCAGCGAGTGATAGGGCGAATCTTTTTTGTATACTGATAACTTTTGCAAATGCTAAAATTACGATTCGTGCTATAGCCAAGGTCACGCGCCACAGCTTCGCAGGTTGCAGCTACGGGTCCTTATTTCGCGGGCTGAAGCCGATGACCTGAAACAGTAGCTTTCATTACTCAGTATAAAAGTATTGACAATTTGGAACATTCAAACGATATTAACTTATGTAAAAACAATTATAAAACCAACTGGTCATAAAAAATCTGTTTTATAACTATTATGTAAGAAACTTGAAGCGACTGTATGCAATTTGTTGCCACAAAAGCACAGATTCAGTTTACGTAAAATTGTTACGATTTGGTCAGACGTGGCGACCGTGACAAGACTTTCCGAAATCTCTGTTGCATAAATGGTGACGCAACTGAGAAAAAGTCCTGTTAAAGGGCTTTGCCGTGAAAGGACTTTCCTAAATCTCTGTTGCATAAATATTGACGTAATAAAGGAAAAGTCCATTCACATAGCTTCGCGTCGTCGAAGCATTCTTTGCAAATCAACTGCTCACATGGGCGTCCTTTTACGTAACTTAAGATGTTTGGGTCAGATTTTGGTAAAGTCTAAGGACTTGAACTTACAAACCAATGACAGAAAATTATTCACAACGTGGCGAAAAATTGTATTAGAGTGCACGTTTCGAGATTGAGCCGAAGAGCGAAGCAGTGGATGGGAACAACGTGTATGCGAACATGGAAGCTTCACCCGATTACCAACAGATGACAGCTGTAGAGAAATCCATACGAGCGAAGAGTGTAGATTAACCAAGATTTTTTTCCAAGATTAATGTCTGAACCAATCACTCTACGTTCAGTGTATGTGAAAACGAAACGTGAATCTCATGAAATGGAGAATGGGGTACTAGACGAGCGCATAGCACAGGAGCAACAACCTTTCGATACCGAAATAAGGGAACTATTTAGGCGCCTGAGTGGTAATATACGTCTCAGGAACAGCAATCTGGGTAGTCTACGTACACATTTCACAGCTCAGTTGGAAGACTGACAAGAAAATGGCGGCGAATGTGAATAAACTGAAAACTGATTTTAATGATAATTTGAAGAAGGCAGAAGAAAAATTGGGAACGAACATATCTACCTCTTCTCAACAAAGCTATAGAATAACAGAGCTCGGTAAATCTATTAGTTCTATGAAAAAGGATATATCACATGTCCAAACGTAGGTGGCTGATATCAACGCTAGATTCGAGAGTGAAATGCAGCGAATCGATGAGACTATTGTACCTATGGTAGATGGAAAGATGCAGACATTAATCCGGTAATAAAAATCGATATTTCTGCAGAAGCAAATGCAGAAATTTCAGCCTTAAGAAACACAGTTTCTACTGTACTGTTTCATCAGCGGTGCGAGAGATGTTGGGTAATCCTACCACTGAAATTCGAAAGGTAGTAGAATTGTTGTGTCAACAATAACAGAACAGGACAAGCAGTGTTCCATTAGTAATACAGAAATCTGAACTACTGAGCACAGGTGAAAAATATGATCCGTTAAGGGTTGGTACCTTCCAGATTTGATAGAGACTGTGAACGAGTACTGCCGAAATATATGAATAGTAGGGAGTAAATTAATGTAGTGACTGATGCACTAGCAGGTTAATGGAAAAAGGATGGGTTCAATCTGAATACCGCTAACATGATATTTGCACAATTTAAAGACAAGTTTTTGGAAAAATTGTGGTCTGCTAAAAAATAAAACAATCTGTGGCACGAATTTGTCATCACACGAATACCAGGTAACAACAGAAGGAATTCCATGTAAGGCACTTGTGAGTGGTTTCAAAAACTCGAATACCTGAAAGACAGAAAGTATGAATATGAATAGTATGAGATCTCTGGAGAAAGCTTCCAGATGACTCATAACATTACGTTAGGAGTAACTATAAAACATTCGAAGAGTTTTTAGAAATGGTAGAGAATAAAGAACGTTGGCGCGAAACTCGTGAACAACTAAATTTAAGGGAAGTGAATGTGTCTGATGAGGTTGGTCGTGACCGAGGTAACTTCCATAATGACAGAACGCACAATGACGAGGAAAACTATATCCCATGCAGTCGATATCCTGGCTAGTGCTGGTACAAGCACTTGAGCCCAAAGACGAAAGAAAGCGTAAGTATTTTAGAGATGAGATTAAGAGTAGGAGCACAAAGCACTGTCCGATTTGAAAACAATTTCGAAAGAGGAGCTGTAATTGGAATACAATATAAATGAGAACTGTGGATGTAAGCATGTAATTAGCCTAACAAGAACCATTTCAAAGAAAAAACAACCAATCGGATATTGAGCCAAATAGCTATAAGCAGATTGTAGTATGGTATCTGTGTGAGATTTGGTCGGAAGTACAGATAGAAAGGCAGGTTGTCCTTTCGAATGAGAATGGCCAAGAGATGGATGAGGAAGACGAAAAGGAAGCATTTGTGAAGACGTTCAGTCAAATTTATGACGGGTTTCAAGAATGGGAAAACAAAGAAGGTAGTGATCGGAAAAGGCTTTATCGACAATAAAGGGAAATAAGTAGAAAAAGAGGCATACCAAAATGATCCTTTCCAAAGTTCATGCAGATGAAATAATCCCATTCGCAGATTATGTAGAAAGACTCGATCCAGTTAAAACAGTAACTTTAGAAAAAGACGAACACTATCGAAACATGAGGTTAGTAGACATGATGATTTAAATGTTTATGAAGTAAAGGTAGAAAGTTTTGTTACTGACGACGTTTAAATTAGTAGCAGTGATGACGAATTTGTATTCCTTGAAAAAGATAGGTATACCGATGTAGCCAATAGCGAAAGTGATTCAGAGGTTAGTGAAAGCGAAGAAGAAGACGTATCGATGATGGAGTAATAATATTGCTGCAAAATACATGTATAGATTACGGACAAGGTCGCCAACTGTACTGAGACCAAAATAGAGGATAGTGAGAATGAAGGGGAAACGTGGTCACTTCAAGATGCGCTTACAAAGATTACTGCCACTCATAAATATTCACTGGAGATAGAAGTTGAAGTTGATGAAACCAAATATCGAGAATATGAGAGTATTCAATAGTGGGAGAAGGCAGTGAAGCGTATGAGGATAAAGGAACCTCTGGAAAACGGTCACGAAGTAAGGGTCGGACAAATTGCATGGAAAGACCTGGCAGTAGAAAAGGATTTGTTTTGTAGAATAGAAAGTCAGATATCAAAACACAAACTGTATAGCCTACAGAAGTATATCGGAATCACCCTGGATAAAGGACCGCAAATGAGTGCTGAGTCAAATGCCTTTTTTTTTCAAATAACAAAAATAATTCTCGTATAGAATTTATGTCAGTAAACGGTGAGAAATAGGTGTGTTATGCAGTACATATTGTCACGACGGTCACCGACTTGAAAACCTTATGAATTCTTTGAGACATGAGAGCACAGAATTCTCTCCAGAAGAGATTTTGTGAGAAAGGGAATCTAAAAGTTCAGTAGAAGAGTTGACAGGGTTCCCATCACGTACAGAAAGTACCGTTGATGAAAAGAAAGAGACGCTTGAAACCAATATGAGTAAGCAAGCAGCAGCCAGGTTGAAGAATACGATATTTAATACTGGTGATGTAGATTTGGTAAGACCCATAAAAATGAAGTGTCATCAGCCACAATACAAGTAAGTTCAAGTTCGTGTATAACAGCCCATTGTAAACTGTCCCAGTACCAATCCATTTTACATAGAGTTTGCTGTATCAAGAGATCGTTATGAATGCAGAATATTACATATCTAAGAATATATGAACCAACAAGTGTGGCTAAAAATAATCAGACTTAAAAGAGTAATACTAATGGAGAAGAAGAGCTTAGCACGTTGTATTTCTGTCAATACATATAGTCAACGTCTTTGATAAACATGTAATATACGGGTACGGTCATAAGAAGAAAAAATTGTCTTTGTGACAAAATTCACTTTGAATGTGAATAATAAATGATGTGTTATATATAAAACAGAGAGGAAAACAATCGTTAAATAACCAAAAGTTGAGGAAAAAGCGAAAGAGACACGTAGGAACAAGGGACACTACAGGGCTCATCGTCATAGTGAAAAATATAGATATAACATGACATAAATTTTGAATTAATTGTGTATGTAGACACTGATACAGTGATGTAGATGCCAGCAGTAGATAAGGATTAAAAGTTTAAAATATTTGAAGAAATTTCAATTTGTAACTAAAAGAATTTCCTCAACAGTGTTTTTGCGAAATGAAGGTCGTCTTCTCTCCATGGATTCCGGTCTGAATAGGCATGTCGATCGAACATGCCAGAAGCAAATCCAGTATTACGTGATTGATATAGAGAAAGCGTTCAATAGTGTTATTTGTTAGTGCATAAGGAATGTCTTCCGCAGGAAGCAAAAAGGTTTTTACTGTTACCGAAGTCCAGCCAGCAAACTTACTCACAGTAAAGTAAAATATAGGTCGAATGCAGTGAAATAAACACCAAATAAATGAGTGTTTTCAGTCACCTTTGCATGGTTCTCCGAAAATTAGAGAAATATGTCATAAAGAACACTAGAGAGTAACACAGCACTGCTACTGTAGGCTTTGGTTGGTGTCGCTTTGCCTTCCCCGGCGAATGATAATAGGTAAGCCTGGGCGTTACTTCCATCTCGAACCTTTAGTCGTGCACAGTAGACAGAACGTGGAAGCGAAGACTTCTGCGGGTCACCATTTGCCAATTACCCGGCCCTTTCTGAAAGCCAATGAGCGCGCGATGTATGCAGTTTGAATACTGTCGGTTGCATAGAGAAGCGCATTGGTGCTTCCATCAGTTTGACAGTTAACGTACACATGAGACATAGAGGCTGTGGCCTCCTCAGATATGAGGAGCTAAGGCGGGATTGCGGGAATCGAGAGGGTATGCTGGTGAGTCTGCATTAATCATACACTCCTGGAAATTGAAATAAGAACACCGTGAATTCATTGTCCCAGGAAGGGGAAACTTTATTGACACATTCCTGGGGTCAGATACATCACATGATCACACTGACAGAACCACAGGCACATAGACACAGGCAACAGAGCACGCACAATGTCGGCACTAGTACAGTGTATATCCACCTTTCGCAGCAGTGCAGGCTGCTATTCTCCCATGGAGACGATCGTAGAGATGCTGGATGTAGTCCTGTGGAACGGCTTGCCATGCCATTTCCACCTGGTGCCTCAGTTGGACCAGCGTTCGTGCTGGACGTGCAGACCGCGTGAGACGACACTTCATCCAGTCCCAAACATGCTCAATGGGGGACAGATCCGGAGATCTTGCTGGCCAGGGTAGTTGACTTACAACTTCTAGAGCACGTTGGGTGGCACGGGATACATGCGGACGTGCATTGTCCTGTTGGAACAGCAAGTTCCCTTGCCGATCTAGGAATGGTAGAACGATGGGTTCGATGACGGTTTGGATGTACCGTGCACTATTCAGTGTCCCCTCGACGATCAGTGTAGGAGATCGCTCCCCACACCATGATGCCGGGTGTTGGCCCTGTGTGCCTCGGTCGTATGCAGTCCTGATTGTGGCGCTCACCTGCACGGCGCCAAACACGCATACGACCATCATTGGCACCAAGGCAGAAGCGACTCTCATCGCTGAAGACGACACGTCTCCATTCGTCCCTCCATTCACGCCTGTCGCTTCACCACTGGAGGCGGGCTGCACGATGTTGGGGCGTGAGCGGAAGACGGCCTAACGGTGTGCGGGACCGTAGCCCAGTTTCATGGAGACGGTTGCGAATGGTCCTCGTCGATACCCCAGGAGCAACAGTGTCCCTAATTTGCTGGGAAGTGGCGGTGCGGTCCCCTACGGCACTGCGTAGGATCCTACGGTCTTGGCGTGCATCCGTGCGTCGCTGCGGTCCGGTCCCAGGTCGACGGGCACGTGCACCTTCCGCCGACCACTGGCGACAACATCGATGTACTGTGGAGACCTCACGCCCCACGTGTTGAGCAATTCGGCGGTACGTCCACCCGGCCTCCCGCATGCCCACTATACGCCCTCGCTCAAAGTCCGTCAACTGCACATACGGTTCACGTCCACGCTGTCGCGGCATGCTACCAGTGTTAAAGACTGCGATGGAGCTCCGTATGCCACGGCAAACTGGCTGACACTGACGGCGGCGGTGCACAAATGCTGCGCAGCTAGCGCCATTCGACGGCCAACACCGCGGTTCCTGGTGTGTCCGCTGTGCCGTGCGTGTGATCATTGCTTGTACAGCCCTCTCGCAGTGTCCGGAGCAAGTATGGTGGGTCTGACACACCGGTGTCAATGTGTTCTTTTTTCCATTTCCAGGAGTGTATATGCGTAGAACTTCTCTTTGTGCAGCCAATGTGCGTTTGTTACCCATATGGCGGTACTTTGCCAGCTAAATACCTCGTATCTGTATCGGAAAAAGCCGATCTCCTCCTCAGATGTGAGGTGGAAAGCACGCTGTATGCGAGGCAGTTCTTTCTCCCTGAGGTCTACAGCACACCACCCTGCTATTGCGTGATTTTGCGCAGACTACAAGGCATTGATGTTTGTCAACAGATGTGACGCAAAAGCTGCATATGTCTATGGTTCCATATACCATACTCTGCAGATTTTACGTGACCTCTCAGGGTCGATGACTTTGACTTTTCGCATGATGATTTACGAGTCTTATAGTGACGTCACACATTAACAAAATGGCTCTGAGCACTATGGGACTTAATATCTGAGGTCATCAGTCCCCTAGAACTTAGAACTACTTAAACCTAACTAACCTAAGGACATCACATACGTCCATGCCAGAGGCAGGATTCGAACCTGCGACCGTAGCGGTCGCGCGGTTCCAGACTGAAGCGCCTAGAACCGCTCGGCCACAACGGCCGGCACACATTAACAATGCATGGGTTGTTTGTTTAAAGCATTATGTTATGGTACGTTAATTGTCTTCTTACTCTTTTTTATTCTGCCTGGGAGCACTAGCTGAGCGACACTGACCTGTCTGATGGAGTTTCTAAAAGCATAATGTTTGGGGGAGCTTGTTTCGTACTGCTCCAGAGAGAAACGGGGGGAGGAGATGAGAGTGCTTGGTGCTTATCTGCAAAGCCGCCCACATATTTTCGCCGACGTGTTAGGACCTTTTTACCTTTATTACAGTGGATGGGATGTCTGTCTCTGAGTGCATGCTTTCATACCACTGTCTTCTCTGCCAACACCCACGACAGCCGCACCTGGCACGAAGAGGATTAAACACGCATTGCTTGTTTCAATAAAATGTATTTCTTCACCACTGCTTGCTCTAGCTCTTTCGGTCGCGTTAGAGGTGCCGGCCGTGGGAGCGGCAAAATGGGTCGCTGCGGTACAGATGTCGCGTTCCATCAGCATTTATGCGGCAAATAAAGGGACGAATTCCTCTTGTGCTAGGTGTGTGTTTATCGCTATTTAGTATTTGTTACACATGCATTATTTACGCGCATCATCGAAATCAGTAAGCATGAGCATTTTCACTTGATTTCGTTTAGTTTAGCTTATATTTACTTAGATTTTATCGTGAAGGCTTTATTATTTTTGCCAATAGGAGATTGAGCTCGTTTTATCGCATACACTGTAATGTCACAAACGCACACACACACACACACACACACACACACACATACACACACACAGCCGGCCGGGGTGGCCCAGTGGTTCTAGGCGCTACAATCTGGAACCGCGCGACCGCTACGGTCGCAGGTTCGAATCCTACCTCGGGCATGGATGTGTGTGATGTCCTTAGGTTAGTTACGTTTAAGTAGTTCTAAGTTATAGGGGACTGATGACCTTAGAAATTAAGTCTCATAGTGCTCAGAGCCATTTGAACATACACACACACACACACACACACACACACACAAGTAATGATGGGATGGTGCAGCAAGCGTTCAATTCGTTTGTCTGTCATACTGTGGTATTTCTTTACGTTTAATGTCTCTGCAGCAGCACATTTGACGTTGAATACTTCTTTGTGTTAATTGCAATAAGAGCATATATATTCTTGTACTTTTACATGAAGGCATATAGTTCATGGAAAACATGGAAGAATATGGTAAGATTGTTAAGTTGTGGAAAATATGAAAATATATGGAAAATTGAAAAAACGTCGATAAATACGTATAAATCGTAGAATTGTCGAAAATATGGAAAAATTTTGAAGAAATGAAAAATGAGAGTACTTACATGCCTGCGTGGGGGTGGTGGTTAGTCTCTGCTGTGCTTTGAATGACTAAATTCGCGTAATTATAATAACACACTTTTTTCTTTATTGGTGATCTCCATAGACCTTGAATGACGTCATTGTCACAAATTTGATTTAGTATTGTTTGTAACATATACCAATACCCTGACCAAACAAACCTGATAGACCTCTCGCTATGGTGCATTGAGCTCGAATGGAGCATCCCACGCAGTGGCTGTAGTATTAGAAGAGAAAGGGACGTTTAATCCGAAAGGTCCAGAGCGTAGGGAAGGGGTGACCTTGTATGTACCATATACATGTGCGTGGGCGGAGTTCCCAGAAGTACTTATCTAAAGCAATAATGACTAGTTCTTGGCCGACCGCGGTGGACACGCGGTTTAGGCGCTGCAGTCCGGAAACGCGCGACTGCTACGGTCGCAGGTTCGAATCCTGCCTCGGGCATGGATGTGTGTGATGTCCTTAGGTTAGTTAGGTTTAAGTAGTTCTAAGTTCTAGGGGACTGATGACCTCAGATGTTAAGTCCCATAGTGCTCAGAGCCATTTTGAACTAGTTCTTGGCTTGAAATTACAGTACCCCAAGCGCATGGGAAGGTTGGTGGATAAGGAGTGGGGGAAGGGTGCGTTCCCTCTCTCAAGAGCATTTGTACTTAGAATCTCAGGGTCATGTTTATCTAGCTTACTCAAGGTCAAGTGTATCCTGACGTGGGCTACGTCATCATTAAATTCAAGGTCACTTATTTCCAGAATGCCCACCACTAAAAGGCGAACGCTGTGCTCACTGGTGCGGTGAGTGACTGAAACTACATGCCCTTTAAGACCTACATTATTGTTATCCTTTCTAATTTTCAGAAAAGTATGTAAATGTCGACACTAAAGATATTTCGTTGATCTGTTTGGTTGATTCTTCATCGTTGTTATATTCCATGTAGTGGTACAGATGTTTTCGACTCCAATCTTAATTATTTTAATATTTGACAAATCTAGAATTAGAACTGAAATATAACATCAAAGATATCGCAATTTTATATTTCTTTCACACGTTATTAATAGGAAGGCTTTATCTGTGCGTCGGATTGTATCTTCATAAGTATTAGGTAGGAGTATGCAAGATGCTTCTTATCGTCCAATTTACACCTGAGATCGCTTCCTGATTCACCTACTTACATTGCAGTCAATCGTTTATATCAACATACAGTAAATAAAAATATACTGTGAATGTTGCCTTGTCATCTCTTTCTGATTAGCAACAAAATGTCTCTCTTTGATGTAAGCTCTTGTTTACAGTTTCATAAAAAATATTGAGAAAATTCAGTTGATAATTTTGTTGCTGTATACGAATTAATATCTTTCCCATCGCAGAGGTCAAGACAGATACATTTTTCATACTTCGGCTCGCATTATAGTCTCCTGTTCTGTTAAATGTCAGCTGTGATCGATTTTCCCTTTATAAGTCCAGCTTTTACCTAAGTTTTGTGAGACTGTGGTCTTTTGTCGCTCCGCTAATGAGTCCTGTATGACTCTCTGTGGAAGCAGCATTTTCCGCATTCCACGCGCTCCGGGGATGCTGGCGGCGAATTCTCCGCTGCGTGCCGTCCTAGCGGCGTGCTAATGTGTACCCTCTATCGATTTTACGAGTCGTCGTTTTGTGAGGCCGCCCCCTACCCGCCCCCACCACCCACCCCCTTGCAATTCTCCTATTATGGTTTCAGACAGGGACTCACAGCTGTGGATGTACACTGACCCAGTGCGGCGCCCTCACGGATCACGCCAAACGCACGTGCTTCCTGTGTATTGACATAACGCCTTCCCGGAATGCTTGAACATAATTACTCTGAACAAGTACTTTGAAGTCACATTACCTCGCGGCCCAGTTGCCGTCGTCGTATGTACAACGAGTTCGTGAAATTATCTCCCTGTTCCTCTCGAGAGACACTTCGGAATCATCCGGTCGCTCTGATATGCACGTGGATGTTTTCATACCGAATGTCCCGTTACGTGTTTTTTCGAGGCGCTATTACGTTTTGTGGCTGTATGTCTATGTGAAACGTTTCGGCGTCGTTGACATCTCTGTAAACGACATGATCAGTCCATCATTCTTTTATGCCGTTAGGAGATCTCTTCACCCTAACACATTTTTGGAAGCGACTACATGAATAATATGCTCGATAATTCTCTTCCAATCTGTACTCGTAGAATTTCCGTGCACAGTTGTTTCTTACAACGTTAAATTTTGTGGTCTGATTCTTCTACCAAGTTGAATCCCAAAAATCATTTCTCAACACCCTCCATCTCTGCACTCACATCGTACCTTCAGGTTTAAGAACTTTTAATTATTTCAGAAGTTGGAATCCCACTGACATTAAACTTCGAAGAGACTCACTATATGCAATTCAGAACCTGTAAGAGGTTTCTACCCATCATATGCATAAAGTATGAAGAAGAGCAGATAGGAGAGGTTGACAGTCTTAAATTCCTGGGATTACAACTTGATAATAAATTCAATTGGGAGGAGCACACCACAGAACTGCAGAAACGCCTTAACAAATCTGTATTTGCAATTCGACTGTCAGCAGACTTAGGAGACATAAAAATGAAAAAGCTTGCATACTTTGCCTACTTTCATTCCATAATGTCATATGGTATAATATTTTGAGGTAACTCTTCAAGTCAAACAAAAGTTTTCAGAGTGCAAAAGCGTGTAATGCGTATTATTTGTGGAGTAAATTCACGGACGTCCTGTAGAAACCTCTTCAAAGAACTGTGTATACTAACTACTGCCTCTCAGTATATTTACTCCTTAATGAAATTTGTCCTAAATAATATATCTCTTTTTCGAACAAACAGCTCAGTTCATACATACAATACCAGGAACAAAAATGATCTGCACAAGGACTTAAAAGCACTTAATTTGCCAGCAAACATAAAAAATTTTGTTACAAATCAAGATCAGTTTAAAGGAGCCTGAAAGACTTACTAGTGGCCAACTCCTTCTAGTCCATTGACGAATTTTTTAATGGAAACAATTGATGTATTGTATATTTTCATACTATTAGTATTGTTATTTCAGCTTTAAAAAAATTGACATGTCCCACATCCACGAGGATCTCCTCAGCACGGATCTATGGAACGAAAAACTAATCTAATCTAATCCCATCGATTTTGTTCTCGTTGGGAGACCTCAAGTTCTACGTAGGAATTTTGTGTAACCCTACACTAATATTTCTTCTTTTCTATATCCATCGGCATTTATCGTGCTGAGCGGCAAAGTCCACTGATGACGGATGAACGTCCATCAACAGTTCCGCAGAACCATTCGTTCTAAAACATGTGGCCTGTCGCGACGAGGCGTGGGTGTTCATGCTGCATCGAAGAACGACGCCGTTGGACGCTTGCCCACTTGTAAAGAAGCAAAAAGGGCAAGCTGTGCCGCAGCTGCCGGTCGAGGACGTATCCGGGGACGCAACAGTTCTACGGGGCATACTATTCAACACGAATTTTTACAATAGGGACTTCACACAGAGATTACTGTGTGTGTGTGTGTGTGTAATTGTTGACCCACATGTACGGTTTACATGGATAAGGAGATTGAAAGACCAAACATTAGAAACAAAATGTTAGGTATGATAAACCGGGATGTTCATTACATCGTTTCTCACAATAAATCCACTGGTGAGGAACTTTCACACGAAGTATCAGTCAACCTTTCTGAGATGTACAGGAACCATGGAAGCTGTGTATTATGTCAATATGTTGTTTAAAATTATATGAAATCTTCATTTGCAACTACACAAAGAAGCGCATTTATTATATCATACGTATTACTCATTGAAAACGTCGTTAGTAGTTTGAAATGCAATGTATTTACATTTGTGGTTTGTTTAATAAAATGTAACACCTACAGCTGTACTTACGATGTTATTTATTATATGGCATCCAGTTTCAGTACTTCAGTACACGATCTTCAGGCTTTAACTGACGCTGAGGGGTTTAAGTACAATCGTATACACGATTCATCAGTGGCCAATATCTATTAACTCGTATTCAAAGACTGCCTGTAACAACAATGTTGTGTTTCCAACATTGTTGTTACAGGTAGTTTGTGAAAACCATTTCATATATGTTGGCTACTGATAAATCGTGTATACGGTTGGAGTCAACCGCCACAGAGTCAGTTTAAGCCTGAAGATTTTGTACTGAAAAACCGAAACTGGTAGCCATATAATAAATAACATCGTAAGGACGGCTGTTTGTGTTCTATTTTATTACGTAAGTGAATGGCGGAAGTCCGTCACAACTCGAATCAGAAGGATGGACATACAAAAATTTCGGTTTGCTCGTGGATCTAAAATCAGTCCGTTAATTAAGAGATAAGCCTATGATTCCTACTTACAGCATTAGCCACTTACATCTCGAAGAGCCATGCCTTCACACTTTAGAGGGTTTCTAGACGATGTTTTTAGCTAATTTATCTGATGCCTTGTATATGACACATTGACCGTTCTCATTATGGAAGCAAAACAGCAATATTGTTTAATTCTGGTGCTATACTACGGTATTTAAGTCCCCTGTAATGTTACTCTTTTGAACAGGAATTAAGTTTTGCCGTGATCGAGTATGCTAATGGATGTTAACCCTTGCAATACCAAGAGGGAGGGGGGGGGGGGGGAGGGGAGACTTTACACCCACCTTTTGAAAGTATTGTAATCGAGTCATCTACTTTATATTTTCATGTATTTTGCACTTAAAAACATTAAGAAAATCATATTTATTGTTTTTAATGGTTTATTATACCATATTCCATATATTTCTTTAAACTTTTCGGTAAAACATAACCCAAACATTTTAGTCTTACTAGTGAATATGACTTCTAGCAACAAATGTCATATTCATATTTTCAAGTTCAGGACCCTTCTTACACATCTATATGTATTTGAAAAGTATTTTGTAAATAAAAGTCAAAAGATGGTTCAAATGGCTCTGAGCACTATGGGTCTCAACTTCTGAGGTCATCAGTCGCCTAGAACTTAGAACTACTTAAACCTAACTAACCTAAGGAGATCACACACATCCATGCCCGAGGCAGCATTCTAACCTGCGACCGGAGCGGTCGCGCGGTTCCAGACTGTAGCTCCTAGAACCGCTCGGCCACTCCGGCCGGTAGGACAGTATTACAATTGGGAATTAATTTTGTGTTCTTGCAAATGAGTGCCTTCGCCAACCTAATAGGGCACCATAATCCCGAGTAAATATACTACTAACGAAGTAAGCTATGTGCTGTTTTAAACTTTGCTTGGAACTGAAACCTGTTTTGTAATTTGGACATGAAAACTACAGTACACTGGAGCATGTATTATCAGTCACTAACCATGAACGACACAGACGAATGGTTAAAATATATTAGCAACAAACTGATACATCCTAACACACACTGGCTACTTTAAAGTGTGAAGGATAAAGCTCAGTACAAAGCAAAAACTTAAAAAGAGATAAGCACAGATAATTTGGACATGAAGTGGTTTCAATATTTCACTATTAACAGACAGTAAATGTTAACTAACACGACCACTGTTTTGAATGGAAGCATATAAATCTTTGCGTTATACAAAACATAACTGTAGTATGGGGACGCTGAATCTGATGTGGTTTTTATAAGCTGTAACAAGTTATAATTGCACAAACGTTTCTGGAATAATTACTGAACTTCATGAACACTTTCCCAATAAAGTTTCCTAAACTACTGACTCAACATAAGATAAGGGCCCAGAAACTTTTCTGTGTATTGACATAATTGAGGCCTAACAATTCTAACGAGACACAGTAATACTACACACATGAACACAAATAAAGAAATAAAACAGCACTGTTACAATCCTGCAATTCATATAAGATAAGTGTAAGCTTTTGAACTTTTACGGCCTGTACGTGGTTTTCAAAATTCACTGTTTTATTATGCAACTTTTGGTGCTGTGCAAAGCTTTTAATCCTGTGACGCATAGCGCTCACTACAGTGCACAGCTGTTAATTGTCACTTCTTTGGCGTTTTCAATCAGTCCTCACGCTGCAAAAGCAAACGGTCCACCGTCGTGGGTACTCCGTACTTGTTTTGTGCCCTGTATGCATTTCAGGCCTGATGGTTGACTAAAAACGCCAGAGAAGTGACAATTAAGATCGGTCCACTATCGTCAATACATTGCACTACTGGCTTAATTAGAATTGAAAGTAATTACTGTAAAGAAGTCTTTTTCAAGCACTCATTCTTTTGAAATGTTTTAATTACAGACCTTGATGATCACGTGGAGCATTTGACACAAAGGATTCGCTAACCACTTGAGAAAATTATTACTCCGCGAAAGTTAATAATTATTTTGAATGGTAATGATTCTGTAGTTCATTATAATTGGAAACGCGCTGTTTATTTCAGCAATAGGAAGAGGAACCCATTCAGTTGAACGACTGAGAATAAATCAGTGTTCTCGACACAAAGTTGAGAATGGAACAGTCATTATTTAACAGTTCAGCTCATGACTGGTCCATGCAGATGCGTACAATATTGAACTTTACTTGTCTTGAAGGTGTTTTCTATAGTGACTTTCCGTGGCAAAAGAATAAAGTCGTCAGGAGTTATAATGGCTCCTGAGGGAAACCTTCTGTAATATATTTTCTTGGAGTAGGATTTTCAACATTTGCACCAAACCCATAACTGCTATGATCAAACAGCCAATATAAATCTAAGTTCGAGCCACAATTAGTCAACTCTGGGTACAATTCTTCCTCATTAAGTATTCAGGATGTTGGATACCGACTATCTCTTCCACAAAGAAATCATGCGCTATTGCACGCCAAAACACCTAGTCTAAAGCTGTTCGTTGCCGAAGAACTTCCCTCGGGGTTTTGTAGTTCATACAATCCTACAGTGCCTAAGTATGAACCAGTTTTAGTTTTAAGACTTTAACACGTTTGTACAACGAAAGAACACTGTTTTAGAAAAGGACATTTACAAATCGATTGAAGTTATATAACTTTAAATAAATGAGAACAGTTGATTACACACGTGTTAGTTCAGAGAGCATTATAACACAGATAATACAGTATTCATAGAAACACAGAATTTGAAAAAAAAAATCGGACAGTCGGTCTCAGAAATAAGTGTTATAGCCTCCAGCTAGCTTAATAATTAAACAATCCAGCAGTTTTGCATACCGCTGTTGTAATCCAACATGCTCTACAGAGTATCGACATGTTAGCTTGGCTTGCTCGATTATCAAATCTGTCGCCAATCGAGCACTTATGCGTACAACAAATCTAGCGTCATCAACCGACAGCACTGACTGCCCAAGTGCAACAAGCATGGAAACCCGTCACCCAGACTGACATTTGGCACCTGTACAATACAATGCAATGCATGTTTGTATGCTTGCCTTCAACATTCTGGCGGTACTAGCATTTAACATTCGCAGTGGTTTTTCTCGGACTTATATTAATCTGTGAACTTGCGATGTTGATCATTTACGTATGTTACCTAGACAAATGTATTTCTGTAATTTCAATACTCTACATTAATTCCTTTTTGTTATAGCTGTTTCTTCCCGTCAGTGTAATATAAAGTAACTAGGCTCAAGCTGTTGTTGTGGTCTTCAGTCCGAATATTACACTCCTGGAAATGGAAAAAAGAACACATTGACACCGATGTGTCAGACCCACCATACTTGCTCCGGACACTGCGAGAGGGCTGTACAAGCAATGATCACACGCACGGCACAGCGGACACACCAGGAACCGCGGTGTTGGCCGTCGAATGGCGCTAGCTGCGCAGCATTTGTGCACCGCCGCCGTCAGTGTCAGCCAGTTTGCCGTGGCATACGGAGCTCCATCGCAGTCTTTAACACAGGTAGCATGCCGCGACAGCGTGGACGTGAACCGTATGTGCAGTTGACGGACTTTGAGCGAGGGCGTATAGTGGGCATGCGGGAGGCCGAGTGGACGTACTGCCGAATTGCTAAACACGTGAGGCGTAAGGTCTCCACAGTACATCGATGTTGTCGCCAGTGGTCGGCGGAAGGTGCACGTGCCCGTCGACCTGGGACCGGACCGCAGCGACGCACGGATGCACGCCAAGACAGTAGGATCCTACGCAGTGCCGTAGGGGACCGCACCGCCACTGCCCAGCAAATTAGGGACACTGTTGCTCCTGGGGTATCGGCGAGGACCATTCGCAACCGTCTCCATGAAGCTGGGCTACGGTCCCGCACACCGTTAGGCCGTCTTCCGCTCACGCCCCAACATCGTGCAGCCCGCCTCCAGTGGTGTCGGGACAGGCGTGAATGGAGGGACGAATGGAGACGTGTCGTCTTCAGCGATGAGAGTCGCTTCTGCCTTGGTGCCAATGATGGTCGTATGCGTGTTTGGCGCCGTGCAGGTGAGCGCCACAATCAGGACTGCATACGACCGAGGCACACAGGGCCAACACCCGGCATCATGGTGTGGGGAGCGATCTCCTACACTGGCCGTACACCACTGGTGATCGTCGAGGGGACACTGAATAGTGCACGGTACATCCAAACCGTCATCGAACCCATCGTTCTACCATTCCTAGACCGGCAAGGGAACTTGCTGTTCCAACAGGACAATGCACGTCCGCATGTATCCCGTGCCACCCAACGTGCTCTAGAAGGTGTAAGTCAACTACCCTGGCCAGCAAGATCTCCGGATCTGTCCCCCATTGAGCATGTTTGGGACTGGATGAAGCGTCGTCTCACGCGGTCTGCACGTCCAGCACGAACGCTGGTCCAACTGAGGCGCCAGGTGGAAATGGCATGGCAAGCCGTTCCACAGGACTACATCCAGCATCTCTACGATCGTCTCCATGGGAGAATAGCAGCCTGCATTGCTGCGAAAGGTGGATATACACTGTACTAGTGCCGACATTGTGCATGCTCTGTTGCCTGTGTCTATGTGCCTGTGGTTCTGTCAGTGTGATCATGTGATGTATCTGACCCCAGGAATGTGTCAATAAAGTTTCCCCTTCCTGGGACAATGAATTCACGGTGTTCTTATTTCAATTTCCAGGCGTGTAGTTTGATGCAGTTCTCCATGCTACTCTATGCCGTGCGAGTTTCTTCATCTCCGTATAACTACTGCAACTTATATCCTTCCGAATCTTCTTAGTATATTCATCTCTTGGTCTCCATCTACGATTTTTAGCCGCCACACTTCCCTCCAGTACTAAATTGGTGATCCCTTGATGTCTCAGAATTTGTCCTATCAACCTATCCCTTCTTTCGGTCAAGTTGTTCCACAAACGTCTTGTCACTCCAATTCTATTCAGTACCTCCTCATTAGTTACGTGCTCCATCCTTCTAATTTTCAATATTTTTCTGTAAAACCACATTTTGAAAGCTTCAATCCTTTTTTTGTCTAAACTGTTTATTGTCAGTGTTTCACTTCCATACATGGCTACAGTCTCGACAAACACTTTCAGAAAAGACTTACTGACACTTAAATCTGTATTCGATGTTAATAAATTTCTCTTCTTCAGAAATGCTTTTTTTACCATTTCCAGCCTACATTTTGTATCCTCTCTACTTCGGCCATCATCAGTTATTTTGCTCCCGAAATAGCAAAATTCATGTACTGTCTTGTTTCCTAATATAATTCCCTTAGCATCACCTAACTTAATTCGACTACATTCACTGTCCTTATTTTGCTTTTGTTGATGCTTGTCTTATATCCTCCTTTCAAGACAATGTCCATTCCTTTCAATTGCTTTTCCAACTACTTTGCTGTCTCTGACAGTATTAGATCGTCATCGACAAACCCCAAAGTTTTTCTTTCTGTTCCCTGAACTTTAATTCCTGCTCCACATTTTTCTTTCGTTAAGTTTACTGCTTGTTTAATGTACAAATTGAATAAAGTCAAGGATAGGCTACAATCCTGTCTCACTCCATTCTCATCTACTGCTTCCCTTTCAGGCCCCTCGACTCTTATTTCTGATGTCTGGTTCCTCTACAAGTTGTAAACAGCTTTTCGCTCCATGTATTTTATCCTTGATACTCTCAGAATTTAAAAGAGAGTAATCCAGTCAACTTTTTCGAAAGCCATCGCTAAGTCTACAAATGCTAGAAACGTAGGTTTGCCGTTCCTTCACCTATCTTCCAAGGTAAGTCGTAGTGTCAGTATTGCCTCGCGTGTCCCTACGTTTCTCCGGAATCCAAGTTGATCGTTGACGAGATCTGCTTCTACCAGCTCTTCCATTCTTCTACGCTCATAAGGGCCATAAAACTGAAGAATTTGCGTCAGTATAATTTTGTATCCAATATAGTTCTTCGAAAATAATACCCTCCGCCTGCAGATGATGTTTTCCAGCGAGACAGTTGTCCATAAAATAAGCGGAAGTGACGTGTATGGTTTAAAATGCGTAATGGGGAAATTCTATCAAACACCACGCTTCGAAATTTGCCGGATAATAGTGACCAAAGGTCTCGTATCAAGTACTTGTAGAGTTCACGCCACGCTGAAATGCGACTGGTCTGGTGAGGATGGCCTGAGCGTTCAGCTTCATCAGCGTAAGTTTATGATAGATAAACTCTACATATTCATGTTCGTCGTCTTCCTTTTTTAATTACAGACGAAACAACAGCAGTAGGCATTTGATGGAAAGGGCATTAACCAAGTACTGGTCGATGAGACCATTTCGGCATTTGTCTACAGTGGCCGGCCGCGGTGGTCTAGCGGTTCTGGCGCTGCAGTCCGGAATCGCGGGACTGCTGCGGTCGCAGGTTCGAATCCTGCCTCAGGCATGGGTGTGTGTGGTGTCCTTAGGTTAGTTAGGTTTAAGTAGTTCTAAGTTCTAGGGGACTTATGACCTAAGATGTTGAGTCCCATAGTGCTCAGAGCCATTTTTTGTCTACAGTGGCTTAGGGAAATCTTTGTCAATCGAGATGGGAAGGGAGAAAACTGACATTCATCATCCCTGAAACTGTGTAAAGACAGTTAAAGTTGAAATTCTACAGTTGCTTGTAGTTTTCAAATAGATAATGCACAGGATTTAACATCGCTATCATTCTCACACCAAGAAAATAAACGGTAATGTACCTATGTTTTTGGATAGGGCCCGCCTTTAGCAAAACGCAATTTTGTTTCTAAGAAATTAAATTTTGTTTCTAAGAAACAAAACTGTGTTTTGCTAAAGGCGGACCCTATCCAAAAACATATGTAGGCCTATTGTTAAAGCAAACACGGAAAAAAGATCTTCAACCTCAAGATGATAATGTACCTTGGTAAAACTTACAACTGTATTAGTTTATTATCAAGGCTTCCGATTTGAATAAAAAAATGTGAATTACAATTATTTTAGTAAACTGTCTATTTACCGTAGGGGAGGCTGAGGTAATTTAGCACAGATTTTGGGTTTTGAATTTTCTATTGTTTTGTGCAACACTTGAGGAGATCATACTGAATGCGGCCGATAGCTTAACTTTTTGACCATAGAACCATGTTGGACCCATTAACGAAATACATGTCAAGGTTACCACAAACATATTTTCCCCCAAATGCTTGCATCTATGCAAACGAATCCTAGGTCCGGGATTAGTTGGCCTTATGTGTGAGCTGGCGTAAGCTGGTACGCATAAGGATAGTTCGACAGAGCAGAGCAATATTCGAGGAAAAACATTTTATTATATCCAAACTTGTGGTAAGTTCCTTTCCAAAGAGTAAATTATTCAGAAAGTAAATTACTAGTGAAGAAATTGCATTTGCACGAAAATTAATATTGCTTCATTATATAAACAACAGTATGAACTTAAATGTATGAGCAGACAATTAATCCTTAAAAATTTGTTCTTATTGCTCTTGCTACCCACAGTTATTTGAATACAATTAGATCAATGTTTTAAATCAACCACATATGTAGCGGTTTGACAATCGTATATTTGCGTAGGTGGATTCAATTTCCGCGTAAGTTTCCTTTGGTTGTATCCAATTGAATCATCCTCGTCTCTGTGACGATGGCAGACACGTGAATCTCCTTACCATTGGCTTCGGCTTACTTATCAGGGTACTGGCGGGTGTGATACGTCACCAAAACAGTCATTTATACGGAATTCAGGGTGATCAGGATGCACTTGAGATTGTCGAGGGTTATTTGCTAGTCTTGTATGATGTGACATGTTGGAATGTTTTTGACGTTTTTCAGCATTCGCGGAAACTGTCGAATGAGAACCTTCATCTTCATCTAGACATCAGGCTGAGGGTCAAGGCTCTTCGCCATGGAGATATTTTTCAGCCTCTCAACTGTCATTAAGGAAGGCCAAGCCGTCGTCATTTCCGTCATAACTAATAACTAACATAACTAATCAGCACGCCGTGATCAGAATCCGTACATGAAAAGTCAAATGCACGTTTTATGGGAAGGTTGTTTTTTCCAGCCATGGCTGGATTGCTGTCCTGACCTGGCTGTGGGAAAAAGACGAGTTTTTTTTCTCGGGCGATGTGTATTTATTCATTTCACAGGAATTGTTTCTTTTTTCATTAACAGTATTGGAGCGTTTAATTAGCACAGGTTTCACAGGTAACCCCATATGTAACTACGCCAGTTAGCCTCACGGTGATATAAAAAATGAAGTAGGTACCACAGCGTCCGAAACATCAGAAACCAAAGATTATGACCTTTGCATGTACCAACAGTTAACCACTCTTTCAAAAACTGCCATGAGTGGGGATGCTCAATTCCATCGACATGTTCACCAGAACAAAAATAAGTTACTATCACAAAATTTACTCGTCAGTCAGAAAAACAATTCAAGAGGGGTCCTGCTTTCGCGACGCTTTCAAGCAGACTGAATTGGGGTGGATGTTGCACATTTACATATACTGCACACAAGCAAGCTTGCAATTCTTTATCTCCACGGTAACAGAAAATAGAAGATGTGTGCCACTCGCTCATTATGCCAACTAACCAAGGTCCCCCCTGCTTCAAGTATTTACTTGGCTTATTCTTACAGCACGCTTGCAAGGTGCGAAGGATTTATGTAAAAAATTGAGTTCTTAACCATTATGAGTCTTGAAAACAATGGTTACAGGGGTTGATATAACAGATTAAGTATTTATTATTTATTAATTATTATTTCTTAATTGATACTCCGTAATTATATTTAGTTAATAAACAGATAAGAGACCACTAGTACTTTTATGGGAGAAAATTACTACACTAGTAAAGAATCAAGCAAATGAATCCAGAGGATGCGTGTAACACTATACCAGAAATTGGGGTGATTAAAATATCATAGAAAATTCGCACGCGTAGTCCCACCAGCATCCCTTCTTCAGTGGCTAGAAGATTCAGTGGTACACCAAACCAAGTGTTACACCATATTAAGGGCCATGAACCAATGCAAATACCCGCAAACTGGTGACAGTATACGTCGACTTCAGATGGCGCCATTGCAGCATGTGAGATCTCGACAGAGGAAAAAAGATATGTTTCTGCGACAAGCGACCAGGTTTGTCGACAGTGTTGGCATGGCGATGGAGCACTGTTTCAGGTTTAGATCTGTTCGTCAGTGGTTCGCCGCCTTCTGATGAGGAGTGGACTGTTGTCATGCATGTCATATCACCTTCCACTGTCCACAAACTACAAGTGCCTGATACCGAAACGGACACATGTACAGCTCACTTTAGGACGAGTCCCACCTCAGTTTGTGCTACAGTAATGGTCGCAGACGTGTTCGATTCTTGGGTGGAGTATACGACCACCGCTAAATGTGATGCTGTGGGATACCCTTGGGTACGACAAGTAATTTCGTATCCTAAACGTTGACGACAATTCGAATGTCAGACATTACATTAAAATGTTTTAGAGCCAGATTCAGTCAACTTATGCCATGTCATGTCAATAAGGCAACTATAAAAAGATAAGAACAAATGTGCAAGCTCACTTTGAAATGTAATCAGTGCCGCTGTTTCCTGCTGTTCACGTTCACCTGACATGTTGACCAATGAACGGGTTTAGTATACGTTGGAGGAAAACATATTTCTCACGATACCCCAGAAGTCACTCTTTATGTTTTTTTCGACTCATACAACGGCCATGTTACGGAAAATTCCACAATAACATTTTATATCCATAACTAAATTGTTATTAGCTAAATATGGCATGATAAATAATCACACATTTGCCCGCATCTCGTGGTCGTGCGGTAGCGTTCTCGCTTCCCACGCCCGGGTTCCCGGGTTCGATTCCCGGCGGGGTCAGGGACTTTCTCTGTCTCGTGATGGCTGGGTGTTGTGTGCTGTCCTTAGGTTAGTTAGGTTTAAGTAGTTCTAAGTTCTAGGGGACTGATCACCATAGCTGTTAAGTCCCATAGTGCTCAGAGCCATTTGAACCATAATCACATAGAACATACACTCCTGGAAATGGAAAAAAGAACACATTGACACCGGTGTGTCAGACCCACCATACTTGCTCCGGACACTGCGAGAGGGCTGTACAAGCAATGATCACACGCACGGCACAGCGGACACACCAGGAACCGCGGTGTTGGCCGTCGAATGGCGCTAGCTGCGCAGCATTTGTGCACCGCCGCCGTCAGTGTCAGCCAGTTTGCCGTGGCATACGGAGCTCCATCGCAGTCTTTAACACTGGTAGCATGCCGCGACAGCGTGGACGTGAACCGTATGTGCAGTTGACGGACTTTGAGCGAGGGCGTATAGTGGGCATGCGGGAGGCCGGGTGGACGTGCCGCCGAATTGCTCAACACGTGGGGCGTGAGGTCTCCATAGTACATCGATGTTGTCGCCAGTGGTCGGCGGAAGGTGCACGTGCCCGTCGACCTGGGACCGGACCGCAGCGACGCACGGATGCACGCCAAGACCGTAGGATCCTACGCAGTGCCGTAGGGGACCGCACCGCCACTTCCCAGCAAATTAGGGACACTGTTGCTCCTGGGGTATCGGCGAGGACCATTCGCAACCGTCTCCATGAAGCTGGGCTACGGTCCCGCACACCGTTAGGCCGTCTTCCGCTCACGCCCCAACATCGTGCAGCCCGCCTCCAGTGGTGTCGCGACAGGCGTGAATGGAGGGACGAATGGAGACGTGTCGTCTTCAGCGATGAGAGTCGCTGCTGCCTTGGTGCCAATGATGGTCGTATGCGTGTTTGGCGCCGTGCAGGTGAGCGCCACAATCAGGACTGCATACGACCGAGGCACACAGGGCCAACACCCGGCATCATGGTGTGGGGAGCGATCTCCTACACTGGCCGTACACCACTGGTGATCGTCGAGGGGACACTGAATAGTGCACGGTACATCCAAACCGTCATCGAACCCATCGTTCTACCATTCCTAGACCGGCAAGGGAACTTGCTGTTCCAACAGGACAATGCACGTCCGCATGTATCCCGTGCCACCCAACGTGCTCTAGAAGGTGTAAGTCAACTACCCTGGCCAGCAAGATCTCCGGATCTGTCCCCCATTGAGCATGTTTGGACTGGATGAAGCGTCGTCTCACGCGGTCTGCACGTCCAGCACGAACGCTGGTCCAACTGAGGCGCCAGGTGGAAATGGCATGGCAAGCCGTTCCACAGGACTACATCCAGCATCTCTACGATCGTCTCCATGGGAGAATAGCAGCCTGCATTGCTGCGAAAGGTGGATATACACTGTACTAGTGCCGACATTGTGCATGCTCTGTTGCTTGTGTCTATGTGCCTGTGGTTCTGTCAGTGTGATCATGTGATGTATCTGACCCCAGGAATGTGTCAATAAAGTTTCCCCTTCATGGGACAATGAATTCACGGTGTTCTTATTTCAATTTCCAGGAGTGTATTAGTGGACCCTTTTGCGTTCAATTAACTCAGTAATTAACGTACCTGGAGTGGATGCCAGGTTACCATTGAGTGGACTACAGCGAACATTACTTAAATACCTGAAAACACGTGAAAAATGTAAAGTATGTTACCATTAACATTAAATGACGAGGAATGTAATTTATTCTATTTCGGTACTAATGGAAACTGTCAGTGTTGTAATAATGACCAAGACCAGTAGACCGCTTTGACTGGGGACGTGACAGTTTACACGTGTCATCGGAGTTGGGTTGTAGACTGTGGTTAACGAACATTTGCGATGACCACTTATCAACCTGGTATAGGCTCTTAGCGGCGTTTAGCGACCAGTGGTGATGTAACAACTAATAGCACGCTAATGAATGCCTACATTATTGCAAAAATAGGAAAATTATTCTTTCATTTCCCTCCATCATGATATTAATAGAGATGAAGAATAACCACAAGTAGGCCAAGGGTGCCAATGGAAATTCACTGGGCGATATTCAAAGAGACAGTCGTAACATTCTTCTTCGATAATGCTAGGAAACTCTAAAAACCCTAAAACTGGATGAGCAGACGGGGATTTGAACTCCGCTCCTCCGGAATGCTAGCCCAGTGCCTCAAGCACTGCGTTAGCACAGTCAGAAGAATGGTCGTGGCACTTCTCAAGGCTGACCGCTATCCTATCTGTCGTGGCGTGCGCCGTCTGTGAAGACTGATGGTTCACGGTTTCCTGCATCAGAGAACTCCGCTGAGAAAGCTGCCGCAGCTAACGACTGGTAGGACAGACACGAAGAAATCAGACTTCTGCGTTCATACAGCACTTACACTGTTGCATGTCAGTGAGTGCCTACGGGTGTCACATGTGACGTGGTACCTCTGGCGGTTTAACTGTTGTAACCGTTTCAAAAGTAACATTCAGTGTGTTGTGACGAACCTTTCCCATGTGCAGACGCTTCAGAAACATTTGTGAGTGAACCCATGCGTGCTAAACTAGAGGACAAGTATAACGTCCCCTCTGCTCCAGGTGCAGACGCTAATCATAATTCGATTTCCATTTACTCTGAAGATCGTCTGGAAATTATTTTCAATTTTCTTGCGTTCATAGTAATCATTCCTCGACTCAAAGAAGTCATGCTGCTACTAAGTTGTATATTCTCCGAGTAAAATGATTTGCTCACAACAATTTTCCAGTAAATACCAAAGGACCATTTTCAACTATAGATGATCATATAATGTATATACTATGAGCTTCTTGTGCCTTAAGTCCAAAATAATACCTCATCGATCGAGTCGAATGTAACCGTCTTAAAAACAGTTTACACCAGCCTCGTGAACTACAATTTTTTATGTGAAACCTCTTTCGCAGTACCATTCTGAGCACAGGAAACAACTACCCACAGCCACCTTTGTAAATAAAAATATAAATATAAAAAGCTCTTCTCTCTTGACCTGAAAAACAAACTTGTACAAACATTCGTACTTAAAGTTACTGGTTACAGGGATGTTATCCTGCAGGGTCCTTCTCAGGAAAATTCACGACACCTGGAACTCGTTATGAATGCCTGTGTTCCATATTCCACCATCGTATGCACAGCTATCCTCGCTGCGTGCAGACAAGCGCAGATATTTCCATACCCTTTGTCTTCTCTGCTGTTTTATGAACGTACACAGTCTCCCGTATTTCTCCTCGACCTCAGTGCTCTTGTTTCAACAACATGGCAGAAACGGCCTTTTCCATTACAAGGAAATTCTTTCTGTCCCTCTCCACCGTTCAGCAACTTCTAAGCAGCAGGAACCACACTCTGGAATAATCTCCCACATTATATTAAAAAACTGAATAACATCTGCAGCTTCAGAAGGCAACTAATGACATATCAAGTAAAGCAAAATTAATAAATACCTTTGTTGGAATTTGGAAATTTGTGGTAAGGTCTTATGGGACCAAACTGCAGATATCTTAGGTCCCTAAGCTTACACACTACTTAACCTAACTTAAACTAACTTACGCTCAGTACAACACACACACCCATGCCCGAGGGAGGATTCGAACCTCCGACGAGAGGAGCCGCACGGACTATGACAAGGCGCCTCAGACCAAAATAACATTGTTCTCGTTCGCACTCGTAGCCTCTATACATCCTTCTGTCCAACCTGATCTTTCTCCTATCCCCGTATTCTTATCTGGCGATGTCTCCTCAAGTTCCCTTTCTCCAGAACTCGCTGTATCAGAAAACATCTGCTTTGTACGCCTATAAATTCTTTTTATATTTACCTCTATTATTATTGTTATTATCGTCATCACTGTTTTATCGTAATTATCATTGTTAGTGGCAGCAGCAGCTGTAGTAGAAGTACTGCTAGAATTAACTTAAAATATTAGTTCATACTCACATCGGCCCTACTGACGCTCCAATAATTTTAATACTGTTTATCTTTATAAAATTGTTATTTCTTAGGTAACAATTGTGTGAAAAAGGTACCGTATGTGTGAAACCATGGTCAGATTTAAGAGAGGGCCTGATGGCATTAACCAGATCAGTTTCAATAACTAAATAAAAATGAAGGAGGCGAAAGTAAGGCAGCGTTCTCCGTGTCGTTCAGTTGAACCTAAGGGATGTCTACTCGTGAATGGGCAGTGCGGCTTGTGTGTACTGTTCAGCCTGTCAAAATGTAGGCTAAAGAAAAACACAGGAGCGCTCGTGTATAAACGCGCGTGCTTAGCAGTAGGGATGATGATACGCCGGCCCAAGTGGCGGAATTTAAACACGGCTCTTGGCTACCAGGTAGACGGCGAGGCACGAGAGACACTCAACACGCCGTAGATTTCCCTGCCGCCAAAATACGTCACACCAGCTCAAACAGACGAGGAGTCATGGCAAGAATATTCACTGAACATCTTGGATACCTAGTATTACACGACCCAAAAAAAAAAAAAAAAAAAAAAATCAAATGGCTCTGAGCACTTAACAGCTGCGGTCATCAGTCCCCTAGAACGTAGAACTACTTAAACCTAACTAACCTAAGGACATCACACACATCCATGCCCGAGGCTGGATTCGAACCTGCAACCGTAGCGATCGCGCGGTCCCAGACTGAAGCGCCTAGAACCGCTCGGCCTTTCCGGTCGGCTACACGACCCAGTAACGCTGCATTAATTCAGAAATATGTACACTAAATTCCATGAGAACTCAGTGAGGTGACAGATGAAGTATACTAGTTTATATAAGAACCTTAACAGTTTACACGTTACAAGCCATAAACAATTTTGTAATCAAACAAATGAAGCCAGAATAAACACCTCTCCACGGTAACACGTATTATGAAGTTAACACAGTGTAGACACATCCATAACCTGTTTCGTGTCTTACTTATTTTACGCTATTCATCACTACTGATAGTTACATTAAATTTATTAAAATCGGAAATTAATGAAGGTTTTTGCCATGCAAGTTTGGTACAAATGTCGTAGATTGGCCACTTAAATTTTACGTTAGTTTATAAACGTGTTTTTTGTGTAAACTTATGTTACAAAATATTTCAACATGTATGTTTTAATAACAAGGAAACTAGTACACGTATAATGTTGTTTGTAGGCGGAAAATGACTGAAAGAAAGGGGGCTAGATGTGTTATGTATAGATTTAACGTTTTATTTCTAGTTTTTGAATGGCGGCCATAAAAGTAAATTTTATTGCTGCGAATAAGGAAGTGTGGCGTAAGCAAGGCGATATCAGAGAGACGCGCTTGTGGGGCGGGGTGCGGGTAGCGGTCTGTCTGCGGTGAGTTCGGAGTAGGTAGCGCTGGAGATAACGACTTCGTCCGGCTTATCGTCCGTGCCAAGTGTGAAGCAGTGAACATTAAAGCCTGTTTAAATTATAAGTAGAAATCAAAATGTTTTCGTTTGAGGGCGTTGCTGGAGCGCATATTCATCGTAGCACGACTCCAATGACGGTGTCTAAGCACCGATATGTTGGCGAGGGAATAGTGTGGGGCATTCGTGTCTTTCCGAAGTGCGTGGGGTAAATGTGGAAAGGTGAACTATGGTGACTTTATTACCAAATACTCCCAAACTGGACCAACTTGAATGCCAAAGAACAAACACCGGTGGACTTCCATAAGGGAATGAAGAACATGTATGGGGCAGCATGGCTGTCGAAAACCAGTGTTGTACAAGGGTGCGCCAAGTTCTGTGCTAGTCGCGATTCGACATATCACGCTGGTCGATCTGGGAGGCTAAATCAGGTGGGAGGCACACGAGCACCCGGCTTATACTCCAGATCTCTCACCGTGGGATTATCTCGTGTTCGGTCCATTAGAAAACGTCTTGAAGGGTCAACGATTCCTGTCGGACCTGGATATGCAGCGGACTTCTTCACAGAGCAGGACACGGTGTTTTACCAAACGAGCAACTACAAACTGCTGCGTCGGTGGGATACCGATTTAGACTGTACGGCTTCCAAACGGAAACGTTTTGATCGCCCCTAATATTTTCTCGCGAAATGGTAGTGCTAAACAGCAACGGGGCACTAGCTGTAATAGGCAGCCCGGGTGGCTGACAAGTTGGATAAGGATATCATGTAGAACAAATTGGGAATTATATCAGAATGTTAGAAGTAGTCACAATCAAGCTACAGTAGCCCATTACAAGCAGTATTGTAATGTGCTTAAAATGTTATTCGAAAGGCCAAGTATATGTGGTATGCAAATAGAATAGCTAATTAACAGGATAAAATTAAAACCATATGTTCAGTTGTGAAGGAAGTGTCTGTCCAGCAGCACCTGGTAGATGAGATAAAGTCAGTTCGTAGTTAAAATATTTCTGTAACTGATAAATCAGATATATGTACAGCGTTTAACAATCATTTTCTGAGCATTAATGGTGAATTAAATAAAAATTTAGTTTCTACAGGAAATCATACAACTTTCTTGGAAAATGCTTTTCCGAGATTAATGTCTGAAATTCTCCTCTGTGATAGTCACAAGGGCGATATTCAGTCAATAATTAAATCACTGAAGACTAAGGACTCTCATGGTCATGATGGAGTGCCTAGCACAGTATTAAATTACTGTGTTGCACTCGTTAGCCCTGTATTTAGCAATATTTGTAGTTTTTCCTTTAGGATTCTCAGTTTTCTGAACGATTAAAGTACACAGTAGTAACGCCGCTTCACAAAAAGGGAGAAAGGAATAATGTAGATAATTTTAGACCTATTTCTATGCCATCAGTGTTTGCTTAAGTTATTGAAAAGGCTGTGTATATAAGGATAATTGAGCATTTTATATCAAACGACTTGCTATCAAATGAACAGTTCGGCTTTAGACGTCGTTTAACAACTGAAAATGCTATATTCTCTTTCCTCTGTGAAGTACTGGATGGGTTAAAAAAAGATTTCGAAGGCTAGGCACGTTTTTTTTTATTTAACTAGGGCGTCCGATTGTTTTTATCACAAAATATTGCTCCAGAAGTTGACCATTACGGAATACAGGGAGTAGCTCACAATTGGTTTACCTCTTACTTTAGCAACAGACAGGAAAAGGTCATTATTCACAATGTTGAGAATGGCTATGATGTGCGGTCTGAGTGGGGTATGGTCAAGTGCGGGGTGCCCCAGGGATCATTTTTGGAGCCACTCTTGTTCCTTATTTATATAAATGATATGCCCTCTAGTATTACAGGTAACTCTAAAATATTTCTGTTTGCTGATGATACTAGCTTGGTAGTAAAGGATGTTGTGTGCAACATTGGCACAGTTTCAAATAGTGCAGTGCATGACGTAAGTTCGTGGCTTGTAGAAAATAAACTAACGCTAAATCACAGTAAGACTCAGTTTGTACAGTTTCTAACACACAGTTCTACAAAACCTGACATTTGAATTTCACAGAATGGGCATATGACTAGTAAAACTGAACAGTTCAAATTTCTAGGTGTTCAGATAGATACTAAACTGTCGTGGAACGCCCACGTTCAGGATCTTGTTAAGAGACTTAATGCTGCCATTTTTACTATTCGAACGGTATCTGAAGTGAGTTATCGTTCGACACGAAAATTAATCTACTTTGCTTATATCCATTCGCTTATGTCGTATGGTGTTCTATTTTTGGGTAACTCTTCCCATTCTAAAAGGATATTTTTGGCTCAGATACGGGCGGTTCGGGCAGTAAGTGATGTTCACAAACATCTTGTCGACCTCTCTTCACCAGCCTGGGTATTTTGATATTGGCCTCTCAATATAACTATACTCCTTACTGTCATTTCTTGTTAACAGTATTAGCTGCTTCCCGAGAATAAGCAGCTTGCACTCAGTTAATACTCGGCCGAAATGAAACCCGAATTTGGGTCGGACTTCCTTAACTCTTTTGCTGCATTCATTTTCAATAAGCTACCACTCGAATTCAAAAATCTTAGTAGTAATCCAAGCGCTTTCAAATCGAAACTGAAGAGTTTCCTCATGGGCCACTCCTATTCTATTAAGTAGTTACTTGAAAAATTAAGCTGATTCTTGTTGTATTGTTGTATTGTTTACTTAAAATTAAGGATTGACTTTTTTCAGATTCATAAATATTTTATTTTTGTCTTTTGTTACTTTTATGTTGTAATTTCATGTACTGACAACGTTCCATGACCTCGGAGATTTGATCCTCAATTTGGTCCTACTGAACTTGAAGTCTAAATAAAAAAAAAATAAAAAATAAAAAGTAAATCGTTGGACGGCAACTACAGTGTCACCCTGTGTTGACCGACTAAGTGCGACAGGCATGAAGCACCCTCCCACAAACTGACAATCAGTACCTGCACAACACAATGCATACATGTTTGCCAGCTTTCATTCAACATTCTGGTGGTTACAGCGGCTATTAATATACCAGTATTTAACATTTGTAAATGCTTATCTCACGCTTAAATTTATCTGTGATCTTGTAATGTTTGTCTCTTATATATGTTAACTAGACAAATGTAACGTTCCCAGATGCCTGCAAATATGTATACATGAGTAATAAAGATGTAGAATGTTAATAATTTTTTTCTTATTTGAATAGCTTGAAGAGTCCTCGCACAAAAAAACTCATTCACTAATTTTCAGAATATCATTGTAAATATTTGTCGTCTTCAATTGTTTCATTTTCCTATTTCACGTATGTTATTTGCAAATGTTGCACTATTTATCGATTTCGAGGACGTGCAGTGAAAATCTCATGGTCCTACTGACAAGTTATCAAAATGTGATAAACGGTCCCTGTATTCCAGCCAAACTCCTGCTATGTTACTCATATACCCGACCCTCTGTTACTCGCTTCGTAATTTTTAACACTAATTTTACTAGTCGAAAGACAGAGGGCAGCTTTCAAACACGAGACTTTCAAGATTAGACCGCACGTGCAATGCCACTATAAGGCAATAAAGGTAATCAACATGGGATTTTGCCGTCGATTTTATGTACCAAACAGTACGCTACTAGAAAGTTGGCTCCTTGTTGTGAGAGGTAAAACATTGCAAATCTGCCCCGTAGTAGTCACCCGCATGCGGCAAACCGGCTTATGACATTACTATGCGAGTTAACAGCAATCATTTTTTTTTCAAACTTGTCGTACAGGGTGTTTCGCAATATTTGCATCAAACGTGTAGGGGTGATAGATCACGTCATGGGGAACGAGTTTTGCTACAGACTAAACGTTCGTCGACAATTCCCAGCGGCCCAGGCATCCTTTAGCATTCGTCGGCCATGAGACGACGCGGTTTCATCAGACTAGTGTCGTCCACTAGTCTGGTGTGCGGCATGCTACCTATCCCGGGAAATTCTGATTTTCAACAAGAAGACCATAAGAATGAATGCCTTTAAGCGGAAAATGGTACTTTAGAATCGAATCAGGAACTTGCTTTCCCTAGATTTTTCATGCAATGATTTTGAAACACTCGGCGCCTAGTTACCAAATAGTTAAGTTTAAATATGACGCTTATCTAATTTCAAACTGGTATCCTCGTGGAGTAAACACCATTATTGCATGTGTGGCATTATTAAAGCTTTAATTAGGTCCAGTTTCCATTGTTCAGCACGGAAGGGCAGGCTGGTGCAAAAAAGGCTAATAATGCGACTTCAGTGTCCTAAAGCCGTATACTGAAGGTCCCAGGCCACGGTAGGCTACGGTAGAGAGTGCTACTTCAAAATTTCTTTCCCAGGACACGTTATTATTATGGTATGACCGGTATAGATAACGACACATCACTTGGGCAACAAAATAACGCCTCCTCAATGGCAACAAATTTTAGTCACAGTATTCAGTGTTCAAAACAACAAACAAAAAAATTTGAACGTGACAAAGGTCCTAGGAGACCATATAAGCCCTCAACCAGACAGACTTTCGCAGAACGAACCTGGATGCGGGCGAAAGGACTCGTCCGTGTTACGTCTCCTCTGTCCTGGTCCAAGGTCCTCCAGCTATAGACTGAGGGAGCACAGCAGACAACTATGCATCTCACTACTAAGGTATGAGAAATTTTTTCCATGGGGTTTCGGGATTGCAGTCAGAAGACTTCGACACCATGCGACGATACTTCGGCTAGCAATCATTCAACCACCTTGAGCCTAAAGATGGATGAATGATGCCAGCCCAAGTATCATGGTGTGATGTTGACATCATCCGGCAGCAATCATTGAAACCTCATAGGATACTAATTAGTCCGCTAAAACTTCAAGAATCGCGGTGATAATCGGCTCTTTCACTAGATTTCAGTTCCGGTCATTCTTTCCGTGAATTCTTGGAAACAGAGAATTAGACAGAATTATGTGTAATGGTAATTGGGCCTACTTGACATACGTTTTCTGACGTAATTTTCAACTTTATCAGAGTATCGTTAACTCAAATAGAGGAATTATCTCTTTTCAACCACGGCCGTGTGAGCTTTTGTCAACCTTTGTAAGGATACTTGACAGCCGACAGCTCTCTGTGATGATTTCCGCTAGGATGCCGTTCGTAAAAAGACAAAGCACTTTATTAGAACTTTACTTTTATGGAATATCACGTCAGTGAGTGTTTACTTAATATAGCAGATCTACAATATTTCTACTTTCTTTGGGGTATCTGCTTTGGTCATTTTCGAGTATTATAAGATACGACTGTCACTGTGATTTTCTGTCAGCTCATAGTAAATCCGTAGGAGTGAAATGAGAACAACGTCGATGCAGTATAATTAATATTGCGTTCCTTCCAGCTACTGACTGAAGCCTTACTGGTATCTAAGGCTTGCCACTGTTCAGTTAGGGTGCCAGTAAGCCCAAAATATGGCTCGTAGGTAACCCGAGATTAGTGTGATGGAACTGCCCCTCTGAAGTTATTTGAAAGTCTGTGTCGACCCAGATACAATTATCTCCACACGCACATATTGGCCTTTATGAATTCATCAAGAAAAATAGTAAAAGCACCAGCTCAGTCGTGTGGGAATAGTGTGGCCATGGGAACAGCTAAAATAGATCCTGTAACAATGGCGTCCGGTCCTCCTTCCCAACAAGAGTAGGATTAGTCCGAGACTTGACAGTCGTTATAGAAATCTGTGGAGCAGTCAAAAACCAATGGATGTCTCAGGCCCGTAGTCCCAGTGATTCGATGAAGAAGTAGATTAATTATGAATTAGGGTTTTTATTATGTATGAGTGTCGGAAATCTCATTGCCTTTGGGGGTAATTTGAATAGCATACTGTATTTGGACAGCATTCTTCAATCTATTGTCCAGCCATACAGCCAATGTTTCATCGACGGTGTTGTCTTTCCAGATGATGGTGCACGATCACACTGCACACATCTCGTGAACACGTTCGTAAGGACTCATTTGAATAGAATGGCTTGTGCTGTCTGCTGACATAAGCCCTACTGAGCATACTTGGTACCAGCTGACACTCTTTTAGACAGAATGCCTTGAGCACAGCATGCCAAGGTGGCATGGTGGAACAACTCGGTAATGAAAGTTACGCAGCTGTATAGTTTGATATCGCAGATTTATAAGATGTGCAGTTCCGAACAGGCTCTCTTTCTATTAGTTATTGATCTGTTTTTATTTCTCAGTAGAATTTTTGTAACTGCAAAAGTCTTTACAGGCTGCACCCCTTGAATCCAAGGTCTACGCACTCGCAGATATGCATTGGATGTAAAACATTTTCGTTCAGTTTAAATTTCATCATAATATAATCCCGCTCTTTAATAGGGTACTCGTTGATGGGTTCTCTTCAACATGATGCAGTACGGCTTCTTCCAACAATTCGGGTGTGCGGCGTCTCCATGTAGCACCACAGTCACGCCTCCTGACGGTGAAGCTATCTTTTATCGAAGGCGTTGCGTAAGTGTGGCGAAAAGGGTATGCGATGGAGTCGGACGTTGTGAAGAACGGTCTCGATGAAGGAGACGAGCAGCTCTTCCATTGCCGTGAGATTCGCCATTCAAGAGGACTGCCGTATCACTTAGTACAGCCGATATTCGTGATGACTCCAACGCTACAGATAAAAAAAAAAACCCTTCATCTCCACCATCTTCTCCAAGACCTTAGCAAATCGTGTCCAACTGGCTGGGAGTAATTTGTGACCTTCCCACTCCACTTACCCTCTAAGGGCTAAACGGAAAACATTGACCTTTGGGTTCAACAGTAAATTATCGTGTTCTGGAAATGCAGATTTCCCGCAGAGATGGTCTTCCTTTTGGTGGTGACGTACGACAGATGTTCATAGACGGCAAAACATTTATGTCGATTATACATGATGACCTTCAAATAAGAATTCTCACAACCATATCCAGACCCTCTTTAGTCCCATTGTAAGAGTCTTGTGGCTCTGATCGGCATATCTACAGACTTCGCGCCATACTGAGTTTTTTAACTCTGAAATCATGTGCATCTCTGAGCTTCTAATCATATGTTCTTTGATCGGTACATAAGTGATTCTGAAGTCTACTTCCGTCACATGTATCGTTCTTCATTACGCAATTTTCACAAACGGTACTTAACTCAGTCAGTTTCTGATTATTATCAATGAGAACAACTCATTAGGGAGCAGTATCTATTGTATATTGGACAGCTCAATACAGTAACTGGTTAGGGCCAGTATGGCAGAGTTAATATCTGCCATTGCATGTCACAGCGTTTCAGTTACTAGTTTGACGTTCTGAATTTGGCTGGACAGTCCAAAATCTGAGCTAAAATGACAATGAATCCGTTATCAACGGGTTACGTTTCTTCCAGCTACAGACGATGGAAGCGTCAACGTAGGAAAAATTATTTTGTTAGAAAGGTTTGACCTTACCATTACAGTAAGCTCCTTGATGTGCATGTAAGCCGCACTTCCATTAATGGATGGAAGGTAAAACCCCTTCCGCGGTCCGCTGCTTCCTTCTCAGAAACGTGAATTGCGGTGGAGTGCTTTTTATCGCTTTTAAAGCTTCCATGAAAGATACCTCGGGGCACTTTATATTATGATGAAACTAGTTCATTCTCCTTACCATGGCCGAGCTTTTCTAATTCATTAGTGTCATATTGTCTTGGAAAAAAGGTAAAGGCAGTTTATTTGTTTCTTAAGTTTTCCGTAGAACACACTCTAATTTATCACATTTTGAAACTCATTTGCCACTGAAAAAAGTTATTCCTGTTACCACTCACATTTTATAATTATTGATTTACTGCTGCAATGACTACACGTTTTGAAACACGAAAACCAAGCATATAACCGAACTTCTTTCTCTTCATTAGTTAACAATATAGGTGTTCATTTCAAATTCTCATGGAAAATATTTATTGATAAAAAATTAATAAATGGAAAAATGGCTTTCAACTGTATCACAGTCTATTTAACTTATGAAATCGCTTCCTAGCGTTCTTCAGCGTTATTTCACGAGGGAAATTTAGTAGTGCAACAGGTACCAAACGGTTATGTTACTCTCCTCCACTGACCTAATGCGTGACAGTAAAGTGATGCGAACGTTCCAGTCGATTGTATCAAATAAGCGCAATAAGATGGGTAGACGTGGAGAAGCAGCTGAATGACAGAAAGGAGCTATCGTGCTTTCATGTGCCCGTGAATGAAGTCGCCCGATTTTTTGGTATGCAGGGTGATTTTTCCCACCGTGTACAAAATATATCAACTGATTGATGAGAGGATACGGAACAAAAATGGTCTAATGACCTTATGTGTAGTATTGCACGGTTTCCATACTACAGACCATTTATTCAATCATACTTTGTTACAGAGACTGCAGTCTAATACACGCTGTACCATGTAGCCACCATTACAGAATGCGTGGTTTCCTCCTAGAGAGTGATACTGTTCTTCATACGTCATTCCCTAGCGCCGTCTCCTGCCATAGTAATTGGTAATATTGTGTCCGATTCACTTCTCTTGCTGACTCACCTTGTAGTGGATGTGATACAGCGTTGTACAAAATGGTTCCGTATTCGAATAGAGAGCTTGCCGACATGGTGTATACTTACGGAAAGGCAAATGGCAACGGACAGCGGTCAGCAAGCTTGTGTCAGGAGACCTACCTCGTCAACAACCATAGTATTCAATGTTTGCAACAGTGTTTCGCCGTTTGTCTGAGACAGGGACGTTTCAGGAAGCAGGAATTCGCGAAGGACGTGCCCCAAACGTTCGGTCACCAGACTTGGAGGAAAATGGGATTAACACTGTGGAAGGTGACCGCCATGTCAGTAGCAGGCAGTTGGCCCGCCAGCACGGGGTAAGCCAGACGACCGTGTGGAACATGCTCCATGACAGTTGTTTCTACCCTTATCACTTAGAACGTGTGCAGGGCTTACTAGCCACAGACTTTCCACGCCGGGACCAGTTTTGTCACTGGTTTCTTCACCAGACAACCACGATTGCGGGATTTGTATCATCAATCATATTCGCAGATGAGGCTACCTGTACGCAGAGTGGTATCTTCAGCTTTCATAACAGTCGTCTGAGGGTAATATGCAGAACCCTCGTGGTATGGCGACAGCGAATCATCAGCATCGGTGCAGTCGGAATGTGTGGGCTGTTATAATTGGCGACCATATTTTGAGACCAACATTCCTTCAACATCGCCCAACAATCCGGAACTGTTGGCGTTTCTTGCGGGTGACATTGCCTCCCAGGCTAGAAGAACTATCATTGATGATTCGAAGAGTTATGTGACGGGTACGTGATGGTGCTCCAGCGCACTTCGCCGTTAACGTACGGACGCGTCTCAATCGTGTCTTCCCTGGTCGATGCATTGGACGAGGCGGACCAGTTGCATGGCCTGCTCGTTCACCGGATATCGACCTGGTTGTGTGACCATCCCAGATGTATTGTGTATTTAGAGCCCAATCCAGATGTGAAGACAATGGAGCAGCGTATTCATGCTGCCTTTGCCACTGTTCGTATGCAGCCTGACCGATGTGAAGTGTGAGACAGAACACGCTAGGGGAGCGTACACGCGTGCGTTGAGGCACCTGGAAACCAATTTCAGCACATGCTGTAACTGTGGCTGCATGGTACAGCGAGTAGTAGACTGCAGTGTCTGTAACAATGTATGATTGAATAAATGGTCTCTAGCATGGAAACCACGCATTTCCGTACATAAGTTCATTTACCTTTTCTGTTCCGTATCCTCTCATCGATCAATACCTAGAGTTTGTAGACGGTGGAAAAAATATCCCTGTATAAACGTGGACAGACTAACGTGTCAACAAAGAAATGTACCGATCGCAGTCGCTGTAACACTGTGTAGTAACAGAAATTGTAAAACGATCCTAGCCGGCATGGTCCGCAGATGACTGTCACGCCTTGTCAATGACGATTGTTTCCAAGCACTACAGGAACTGTTGCGGCAGTGAATGCTGGCCTGACATTACGAAGGTAATTGCTTGTAATGGACATCTGGAGTGGGGAAATCGCTTTTATTTGAGCATTTGAGCATTACTCATAGCAGCATGTGATGCTGTACGTCCCCAGTGAGTCACACATCAGACTGGATTGTTACTGAGACCTGAGTTTCTCCTGGCGTATACAACTTTCAAATAACTTCCGGGAATTCAGCCAGGTAACACTTTCAGCGACCGCCGATATTTCGGCGGGAGAACACCCCGCCATTTTCAAGGCAAACTGCAACGGACAGGTGCCGTACATGCAAATTTAATACCTCGGTTCTCGGACCGAAGCAGGAAAGATAACACACACACACACTGAACACTAGTGCCACCAAAGATGACCAAAGTCAGAGCTATCGATAGTGAGACTATGAATTCGCAGGTGAGGCAGCATTGACTCTGTTCCTCTGTTTTTTGACAAGGGAGAGAGCCGGATTCCAAACAGAGTTTAAACAGAAACCTCCATCCCTGTTAACGAGGTTGCTCGCTAATTTAATCTCAACTGCCTCCCGAATCACACTGTCCCAATAGCTGGACGTGCATGCCAATATCTCGGTGTTATTATATAACATGGGGTGACCAGTATCCAAGCAATGTTCGGCAATAGCAGATCTATTTGGCTGCTGTAATCGTGTGTGCCGTTTATGCTCAGTACATCTGTCCTCCACGGTCCTGATAGTTTGACCAATATATGCCATGCCGCAGCTACAAGGGACACGATATACACCCGCCTTACGCAGTCCAAGATCATCCTTAACGGAACTCAAAAGTGCTCTAATTTTAGATGGAGGTCGGAAAACACATTTCACATCGTATTTCCGTAAAATACGACCGATCTTATTGGACGTGTTTCCTACGTAAGGCAAGAAGGCAGTAGACTTAGGTGTTGACTCAGAATTATCATCAATCACCTGATGTACAGTTGGTCGATAGCGCAACGCACGTTCAATCTGTCTAACACTGTAACCATTTTGACGAAATGTAACTTCAAGATGGGACAGCTCAGCTGGCAAAGTCTCAGCGTCAGAAACGACATGTGCCCTGTGTACCAAGGTACGAAGTACCCCTCCACGCTGAGCCGAATGGTGACAACTATTAGCTTGTAAGTACAAGTCGGTGTGAGTACGTTTCCTGTAGACTGCATGTCCCAATGATCCATCATCCTTCCTCCTAACCAACACGTCGAGAAAGGGAAGGCAACCATCCTCTTCCACCTCCATCGTAAAACGAATGTTCGGGTGGATCGAGTTCAGATGTTCTAGAAAGACATTCAAATTCTCCCTACCATTCGGCTCAGCGTGAAGGGGTACTTCGTACCTTGGTACACAGGGCACATGTCGTTTCTGACGCTGAGACTTTGCCAGCTGAGCTGTCCCATCTTGAAGTTACATTTCGTCAAAATGGTTACAGTGTTAGACAGATTGAACGTGCGTTGCGCTATCGACCAACTGTACATCAGGTGATTGATGATAATTCTGAGTCAACACCTAAGTCTACTGCCTTCTTGCCTTACGTAGGAAACGCGTCCAATAAGATCGGTCGTATTTTACGGAAATACGATGTGAAATGTGTTTTCCGACCTCCGTCTAAAATTAGAGCACTTTTGAGTTCCGTTAAGGATGATCTTGGACTGCGTAAGGCGGGTGTATATCGTGTCCCTTGTAGCTGCGGCATGGCATATATTGGTCAAACTATCAGGACCGTGGAGGACAGATGTACTGAGCATAAACGGCACACACGATTACAGCAGCCAAATAGATCTGCTATTGCCGAACATTGCTTGGATACTGGTCACCCCATGTTATATAATAACACCGAGATATTGGCATGCACGTCCAGCTATTGGGACAGTGTGATTCGGGAGGCAGTTGAGATTAAATTAGCGAGCAACCTCGTTAACAGGGATGGAGGTTTCTGTTTAAACTCTGTTTGGAATCCGGCTCTCTCCCTTGTCAAAAAACAGAGGAACAGAGTCAATGCTGCCTCACCTGCGAATTCATAGTCTCACTATCGATAGCTCTGACTTTGGTCATCTTTGGTGGCACTAGTGTTCAGTGTGTGTGTGTGTTATCTTTCTTTCCTGCTTCGGTCCGAGAACCGAGGTATTAAATTTGCATGTACGGCGCCTGTCCGTTGCAGTTTGCCTTGAAAATGGCGGGGTGTTCTCCCGCCGAAATATCGGCGGTCGCTGAAATTGTTACCTGGCTGAATTCCCGGAAGTTATTTGAAAAATGTATTGTTACTGACTAACAGCGTGTAGTGTGGTCCGACGAGTCGCAAGAACGGTTATTATAGAATGACTAAAGACGGCGAGTTCGCCAACGGCGTTACCCCACAGTGCGTAGAGAGTATAGTTAGGCCAGAAGTGGTCCTGTGATGTTTAGAGTGTGTTTTGCGTTACGTGATTAGGGCCCACTCGTTAAAGCTACCATGAGCATGAACCGTGACTTTTCTTTGAGCATTCTCGGTGAAGTAGTGCTCCTCATCCCTCTACATTTGACGTTGAGTACCCTGCGGACATTCTCGTTTTCCAAGATGGCTACAGCCGAGTACACAGGGCAATACGCGTACGTTCCTCATTTAAATAACACTCAGACAACTTAACTGGCGCGCTAAATCACCCAATCTAAGACCCACTGAAAATGTATGGGGTATTTGGAATAGTGGATGAAACGATAATCAGGATTCTGGCAGCTTGACAGTCCCTCGGTATGTAAGCACAGTGAATGTCTCCAGTTGAATACGACATGCTTGAAGAAACTTTGGACTCTCTTCTACACCGAACTGAGTTCATTATCAAGGGTAGAAGGGGTATCTGTGTAATGTCTCCTTGTATATCATGCACAACATACCACCAAATACACACGCACTCGACAAGCCCCTCTGCAATGTATGACAGAGGGCATCTCGTACCAATAATATCCCATGTCTGTTCTGTTCAGTTCACGTGTGAAGTGAATGAAAAAGATCTGCCTGTCTCGATACAGGCTTACACACTTTCCTATCTGCATGATATAAAATAAGGAAAATCAGAGCTCGCACGGAAAGATATAGATGTTCGTTCTTTCCGCGCGATATACGAGATTGGAATAACACAGAATTGTGAAGGTGGTTCGATGAACCCTCTGCCAGGCACTTAAATGCGATTTGTAGAGTATCCATGTAGTTGTAGATGTAGATGCAGATATCTTCATTTCAGACATTCCCATTTAAATTTCTAGAAAATGCATGTTCTACTATCGTATAAGCTGTGCTGATGTTTCACGATGTCGTCTGTGACTTCGTTCGAAGTTTGAATTTCTGTCTGCTTGGTAAAAACACTGGAGCAATACTATTCCCAACCTAAGGTCTAGCTAGCGATTTCTTTTGCAGTGGCTCGTCACTTTCCTAGAAACCATTCAACAAATCTTCGTCTTCCATTCACCTTCCCTACTGCCAATTTGACATGTTGGTCCCATTTAGTAGTACTACCCTTACATACAGGGTGTCAGGGGTGTAGGTACAGATATTGTGATAACTAGTACTTTAGTACTTTAATATTTACCCACTTACCCACTTCAGCATTTTATTTTTTATTTATTTATTTATTTATTTATTTATTTTTTACTGTGCATCTAACAGTCTCAGTCTTCCCACTATATGTGTTTTGCGCGGTCGTAACGGTGCGGTGCCATTAAGTGTCGGGGAGTAGGCTATCCGTTTCGCGTCCACATGTCCACAGTTCATTACCTGGTCTGCTGCCCAGGAAAAATAAACATTACGGTTTGCTTGCGACACGCGTACTTGGAGATACTAACCAACCTGAATACTTAGTACTCGTTACAGCTATAATTATTAGTTTGAGCATGAAGTAAATACTGACCTATTGTTTTTCAATACATTGTCTTTGGTCATAGGCATCTGTACTCATACCCTTAATGCCCCGTATTTAAACTATGATATGCTTCCGAAGTTAATCGCTGCTCATTTACTCAGACACTATGGGAGATTTAATTTTTGTTATGCCCATCATCTTGCAATTATCCAGAGTTACGTACAGCTGAAATTTCGTGTACCATCTGGAAGTTTTGTCCAGTTCCCTCTGGGTTTCCTTACGTTCGTGAAACGACAGTACTTTTCCGCAGACAACACCAAATGTTCCATTAGCTTAACATTCTTATAACCAGTCACATATTTGTGAGGCTACTCCGCACGATGTATCTTGAAATTTCGTGCAGTTGCGAACTCTTTTCGGATATGTTGAAAGACATATCAATTTGATTACCGACATCTATTATTTTGATTGTACAGTGAACGAAAAAGAGCTAGATGCGTTTCACATAAGTGGTTTTTGTTGAACCCGTGAAGTGTGTTTGAGAGAAGTTACATTTCTTCCAGGAACGTCATATTGTTTGATCTCAGAAAATGCTATGCTCTCTGACAAATGGGTGTTAGCGATTTTGGGTCCCCATTCCTGCGAGAAACCTCTCCAGTGGCGCATACTAACGTTAGAATTGCATCGTTTAAGAGGGAGTAGAAGAATGTGTGTGTGAAATCTCATGGGAAGTAACTTCTAAGGTCATCAGTCCATAAGCTTACACACTACTTAACCTAAATTATCCTAAGGACAAACACACACACCCATGCCCGAGGGAGGACTCGAACCTCGGCCGGGACCAGCCGCACAGTCCATAGCTGCAGTGCCGTAGACCGCTCGCCTAATCCCACGCGGCTTAAGATGGAGTATTTAGTACTTTCAATATTGGGTAGTCCACTGGTCATTTGAATCCATTCCCTCGATTTTAGCTCACGAGACGATTGTGAAACATTTTTTAAGAGTCAGTATGATATATGGATTCTTTTGTAAACCCACGTGAAAAAGGTCTTTTGTGGCTGTCTCACTGATTTTCCTTTCCATTGTGTAATGTGTCAGCCCTTTCCTCTACATACGCTTGGAGCGGTGTTTTAGTCTTTCCAGTAATTTTACTGAATTGTAATGGTTGAGTAACTTATTACTATCACTTGGATCAGTTAGTTAAAACGTGAATGAGTGATTGAAACGTATTATTAATAACTTCAATTATCGCCCTACTTTTTCGAACTTTTATACTATGGGCTGAATTTTAAAATTTTGTGCTTTTCAGTTCAGCTCTACTCTAGATATTTTCATTAGGCACATTCTTGGTGTCAGAGGAATTCCCTTACAGCGTTTTTCTATGGTTCTCCGACAGTACTAGTTATATCATAGGAGGTGCTGTTACGAATGCATACTGTGGGAGAAAGGCTTGTCTTACATTTATTGCAAAACTGCTTCACCGCGAAGTTATGGGTATATTTATGTGTAACCCGACGCCCGCTTTCCAAACAAACTGCAGCGCTTCTACGATTTTGTGGCAGCGCGCAGCTAGCCTCGCCTTTTCTGTAATTAAAAGGGAGCTAGTCTGCTCAATCGGTTTCCGGTTTTTGTGCAACATCCCTCTGCGAGAATATAATCAGTTGGGCGATGCTCACCGATAGATTAAAGCGTCCTGTGAGACAGGGCATTGCATTTAGCAGCAACTGGCTTTTACTCTCAGAGATCTCTTTCCCCCTCCTTTATTCCAACGGTCTAGCAATAGATTTAATGCTCAGTTTTCATTATTTACTGAAATTCACGATGAATCCAAATTCAGTCATTGATGTGAAATATCTGACGGTTACATGGATTTGTGCACTTGCTGAATAGTGTTATGATGTTCAAATGGTTCAAATGGCTCTCAGAACTATGGGACTTAACGTCTGAGGTCATCAGTCCCCTATACTTAGAACTACTTAAACCTAACTAGCCTAAGGACATCACACACATCCATGCCCGAGGCAGGATTCAGACCTGCAACCGCAGCAGCAGCTCGGTTCCGGACTGAAGCGCCTATAACCGCTCGGCCACAGCGGCCGGCTGTTGTGATGTATATAAGTTTCCTAAAATGCACCACTACATCTAAAGTAGCTTTTATTTGAATAGGTTTAACATCCTGACGGGATATAATTGGAAAAGATTACTTTTACCATATAATACGAGGGCGTACTCAAAAGTAATGCCAATGAGATATTTTTGTGTGAAAATTCTTATAGGTTTTTAAATTAAACGAACGTTACTAAATTTCTACATCTTCGCTCTTCATATCTACGTATTTATTCTGCAACAGAGTCACCCTGGCGACGAGCGTATTTCTCTCAATGGGAAATCAGTTTGCTGATACCATAACTAAAGAATATTTGACTTGATGGAGTCACAACCACATCTCTGCTTGCGTTGCTTCAACATTATCCCAGTGAAATCTTCGAAGGTGTCCTGAAAGTTTTGGAAATAGATGAAAATTGTATGGGGCCAAGTCGGAACTGTGTGGGAGAATGATCGATGACAGTGGCACCCAAGACGTCGGACTGTTGCAAATGTCGCAGCGCTCGTGTGTGGTCTGGCTTGTCGTTGTGACGGAGAGGGTTCTCTGTGTGTGGAATAACTCTTCGAACTCGAAACTCGATTACAGCACCCCGTTCCTCAGTCACCGACATTGTTACGTTTCCCACCGCCATGATGAAGCTGCAATTTTGGGGCCGCTTGTGGCAGAAGACTTCAGATATGTAGGCATGAGGAATAAAGATGTAGAAAATTAATAACGTTTGTTTTATTTAAAAATCTTTAAGAGTTTTCATATAAAAATTCGGAGGCGTTACGTATTAACACGACCTCGTAGATCTTTAAATATCGGGAAGTCTGAGATATCGTCTAACATTGTCGAATACAACATTAGTATACAACATCAATAGTAGCGTTTCCTTGACATTTTGTTAGGATTTATTCTATTGGCGTGTTTATGGTTGAGTAGTAGTTCAGATAAGATACTGTGTTATTTCTCTCAAGGGACAATACAGTCATAAATCTAGCTAGAGATACAATGCAAACTTCCTTCATTTATCAGGCTTCGTTGTTTTACTAGTTCGGAGACTTTACCAAAGTTGAGAATCACCTGATCGACCAGACTACTTGTGCTTATGAATTTTATAATACCATACACGACGAGCGTACTCTTTTCTTCACACTGTCTGTATTTTGATAACCCTTTTGGCTGGCACGAATTTTCTCATTTTGTTACAAGCAAAATATTATTGTTGATCTCTGAAAGCACTAAAAAATTTAATGACGGATAGAGCTATGTGCTAATAGGTGGTGGATATGTGGGGCGCTTGTGCTGTCATTTTGAGGTTGTTTACTACTACGTTTTCTTTCATTCAGTACAAACAGTAATTCAGTACTTTGCTGTAGCGATTTTCGGTAAGCTATGGGTACGAGAGGTTTATAAACTCTGATCGATATTACAGTGGGCCCCTAGACACTGTTGGCTGTTATCAATTTCAGTTGTTTTCGACTCATGTACTATTGATATCTATAACATCCGGAGGTCTTGCAAGTGAACTGAAGCAACGTTTATTGATTATCTTGTTTGAATGAAAATTTGGAAAGTTCAGATATCCAAATTAAGAGAGATTTAGTGTCAGAAGCGAAGCTGTGTTGCAGTGTGTTGGGTCGGGCCTCGAGAGCTCAGTATCGTTTCTGAAATACACTCCTGGAAATTGAAATAAGAACACCGTGAATTCATTGTCCCAGGAAGGGCAAACTTTATAGACACATTCCTGGGGTCAGATACATCACATGATCACACTGACAGAACCACAGGCACATAGACACAGGCAACAGAGCATGCACAATGTCGGCACTAGTGCAGTGTATATCCACCTTTCGCAGCAATGCAGGCTGCTATTCTCCCATGGAGACGATCGTAGAGATGCTGGATGTAGTCCTGTGGAACGGCTTGCCATGCCATTTCCACCTGGCGCCTCAGTTGGACCAGCGTTCGTGCTGGACGTGCAGACCGCGTGAGACGACGCTTCATCCAGTCCCAAACATGCTCAATGGGGGACAGATCCGGAGATCTTGCTGGCCAGGGTAGTTGACTTACACCTTCTAGAGCACGTTGGGTGGCACGGGATACATGCGGACGTGCATTGTCCTGTTGGAACAGCAAGTTCCCTTGCCGGTCTAGGAATGGTAGAACGATGGGTTCGATGACGGTTTGGATGTACCGTGCACTATTCAGTGTCCCCTCGACGATCACCAGTGGTGTACGGCCAGTGTAGGAGATCGCTCCCCACACCATGATGCCGGGTGTTGGCCCTGTGTGCCTCGGTCGTATGCAGTCCTGATTGTGGCGCTCACCTGCACGGCGCCAAACACGCATACGACCATCATTGGCACCAAGGCAGAAGCGACTCTCATCGCTGAAGACGACACGTCTCCATTCGTCCCTCCATTCACGCCTGTCGCGACACCACTGGAGGCGGGCCAACACCGCGGTTCCTGGTGTGTCCGCTGTGCCGTGCGTGTGATCATTGCTTGTACAGCCCTCTCGCAGTGTCCGGAGCAAGTATGGTGGGTCTGACACACCGGTGTCAATGTGTTCTTTTTTCCATTTCCAGGAGTGTATAAGGTTCCGGCTTCCAGCTCTGCTCTATGACAATATGACATTTGGAAACAGAATTACGCATTCTCGGTGCTCTGTTACTGAAATAAAAGAGCCAATATTATTTTCCGCACGTAAGGTGACGGTTCACGCCATTTGATAATAGTTGACAGTCCAGTGATGTCGCTAGTCGAAATTATTTGGGTTCATATGAAAACGAGCTATATTTTGTATTATCCAGAGAAACTATGGACAATACGTTATTAAAAGTTACACTCATTGGTGTATAGTAGTTTTAGGCTGTGGTCGCTAGTAGTTTAGACACCATGCACGTTGGAACCTTGAAATCCATAATGTGTAAAGGCAGATGAGAAATATTAACAGTTATATACATTGTAGCGCCAATGGAAAGGTACAAGCATGCGTATTGAAATAGAGAGATATGTAAACAGACAGTATACGCCGCTACGGATGGCAACTCCTATATAAGACAAGTGTCTGGCGCAGTTGTTAGATCGGTTACTGTTGCTACAGTGGCAGCTTATCAAGACTTAAGTGGGTATGAACGTGGTGTTGTAGTCGGCGCATGAGCGATAGAACACAGCATCAGCGAAGTAGTAATGAAGTGGGTATTTTCCCGTACGAGTGTACCGTGAATATCAGGAACACAGTAAAACATCAAATCTCAGACATCGCTGCGGCCGGAAGAAGATCCTGCAAGACGACTGAAAGAACCGTTCAGCGTGAGATGAGTGCAACCATTTGCAAATTGCTGCAAATTTCATTGCTGGGCCATCGACAAGTATCCTTGATTACTGCACAACACAAAGATTTACGCCTCCTCTGGGCCCGTCAACACCGACGTTGGACTGTTGATATGGGATCCTTGGTACGTCTAGATACGGCTCTTACAGGTGACACATGCGTAAGCATCCTGTATGGTCACCTGCATCCATTCATATCCAGTGTTCATTCCGACGGACGTGGCTAATTCGAGCAGGATAATGCGACACCCCACACGTCCAGAATTGCTACAGAGTGGCTCCAGGAACACTGTTCTGATTTTAAATACTTCCACTGGCCACCAAACTCCCCTGGCATGAACTTTATTGAGCATATCTGGGATGCCTTGCAACGTGCTGCTCAGAAGAGATCACCACCCCCTCGCACCCTTACTGATTTATGGACAGCCCTTCAGCGTTCATGGTGTCAATTCCTTCCATCACTACTTCAGATATTAGTCGAGTCCATGTCACGTGGTTTTGCGGGACTTCCTCGTGCACGTGGGGGCCTACACGATATTAGCAAGTGTACCAGTTTGTGTGGCTCTTCAGTGTATAACAACTAAGGAAGATCAAGATAACAAAAACAACTTGTTTTGGTTCGAAAGATGTATTGCCACTCCCCCTAAAAATGAAAATGTCTGGCAGGACGCTTTTATTAGATGCTTAAAATTTACCCTTCATCTAATTCTATATAGACCATTTACTCTCGTACAGGACAGCATAAGGGAAAGCCACATTAGACTTAAAAAGCCACATATGGCTGCGTTTGATCGTTTATCTGAATGATTAACAAATAAGGCCGGCCGCTGTGGCCGAGCGGTTCTACGCGCTTCAGTCCGGAACCGCGCTGCTGCTGCGGTCGCAGGTTCGAATCCTGCCTCGGGCATGGATATGTGTGATGTCCTTAGGTCAGTTAGGTTTAAGTAGCTCTAAGTCTAGAGGACTGATGACCTCAGATATTACGTCCCATAGTGCTTAGAGGCTATTTGAACCATTTGAATATCATAACACTATTTAGCAAGTGCACAAATCCGTGTAACCGTCAGATAATGACTGAATTTGGATTCATCGTGAATTTCAGCTGCTGAATTACGAAATAAAAATTGTTTTCGTAGGTGCACAGAAGCTCAAAGAGGTGATGAAATGTGCAAGTTGCTAAGGAGACAAAAGAGAATTATAACGTAGTTTGTTTGCTCCAGCGATTCGTGAAATAGATTTCTTGTAAACTACACAACCAGTATTGTCACGCTACAAAACCCCGCTTCTGGATAGGAGCACATTACAATACAGATAGCCACAATAAACAATAATTTTTGCTTTTCCGATAGCAGGAGCATGTGTGTCTTAAAGAATAAGGTAATCCAAAACTAAAGGCAGAGAGAGGTAATTGAGCACCAGAACATTGAAGCCATATGACGCGGAATGAGATTAAGCAAAATATTTCACTTCATGATTTAACGTTTCGTACGGCCATAGAGCTATCATTTTTATTTTTAATTGCAATGACGATCGTACTTGGAGCGAGAAATAGTGAGAATGCAAATTCTTTGTAGGTTTCCATGTCGTGTAAAACTTTTACTAGCTTTGGTACACTTTCCAGTTCTTCAATTTGTATTTGCACACAATCATTATGGATATTATTCCAGGAGTCATTTGAATAATCACAAGTAACGGGACCGAGCGAGTTGGCGTAGTAGGTAGCACACTGGACTCGCATTCGAGAGGACGTCGGTTCAAATCCTCATCCTTATTTACGCTTCCCGTTATTTCCTTAAATCACTCGGGGCAAGTGTCTACATCGTTCCTTTGAAAAGGGCACAGCCAATATCCTTCTCCAGCCTTTCGTAATCCGAGCTTGTTGTCTCTAACGACGACGCTGCCGATGTTACGTGAAACTCTGTGAGTTAACGAGCATTTTGCTCTCATTTAAGTATATGGCCGAAAGAGTCAGCCTTCAGGAATTGTGAAACGATCCCTGTCGTCCAGGACCGTGTGCCACAAAGAGCGCAGATTCGCCACAAGATGGGGAAATTCACAGGCGTCTGTTGTACAGAATGAGGCCTAAGCGCTATAGTGTGCCAGAGAGACAGACGAGAACCTACGTCATAGGGAAACCCCGTAGAAGCTATTTGTGGCCAGGGAGACGTAGCAGTGTTAAATATGGCTGACCTAAGATGGGCCATAAAGGGAAACATTTATGAAAACTATTTAGTTCTGCAGTAATTCAGGGAAAGTAGCCACAATAAATTTAATCTACCATACTCCATAAATTTTCATGGCAATCCCAATAAAACTTGAATATTGATCATATCTGTAATAGTTTCCGATTTACTGTTAAAGTCAAATTAACAAGTTTTGTAACAAAGACCTGAATGCTAAAATCTGAACGCTTTGGTCGATCTTAACGATCGACATTTCATGTAGAAACAGATCTTTAAAATGACGAATGTTGTAAATATCAACTCTGTATTCATTTGTATAAAAGAAATAGTAAATTTAAATTATCAGTATTTACACTTAAGCATCAGATCATTTCCTACACGCAAAGCATATTGAACGATGGCAGCATGACACCATATTCAGTCATTAGGTAATAGAATATTTTTTGTAAAGTTTGGTGAATAATAGTTACTTTTGTTCTTTATTTATTTATGAGGAAGCACATTGGTGCAAGGCTACTGGTCGCGGCATTCAAGGCTAAGAAGGAAATAGTATTGGTTTTAGGCAAGAGAATTTAACGTTTATTATGTAATGGGTATTATTGTTACTTTATTTAGAACGTGAAAGTGGTTAAGCTTTGGTTATTTAAATATGTTAAAATGTAAAATAACGTAGAATAAGCTTTAGGCAATCAGATGGACGGCTTCAGGAAAGGGAGCTGCACTAGTCAGTTGAGTGAGGATGTTCGGCGCGTGAGAAATGCCGCCGGGAACGGGCAGAGGGACAGTGCTGGTGGAGACGCGAAGGCGGATGGTCGGTCTTTAGGTAGCTAGAAAGTGAAACCACATAGAAAATTGCGCGTTGTGTGGTATCATGGGACTTAGTCTGAGCGGTGAGCAGCCACGCATCTGGTGTGAACTCTAACTTTTCGTTTAGTTAACGGGGTGGACTATTGGACTTGTAATTGGTGATGATATTGTGAATTATCGAACTGTGTCAAATGGATATGAGCTCGAGTGAAATAGTAACTGTAAGTACAACTTTCGCTATTACTTTCCTTTCTAAATAAACATTATTCTAACCAAATCGCAACTGTGGGTCGTTAATTTAGCTCCCAATATTATTACTACTGTTGTTATATGTTATATTTACGGTGTATATTTCACACAATTTCGCAAACTTGCTATCAGTCACACAGTTTAACCATAGGGTCACAAGTGTCTAGTTTATGGTGTGTAATGCGTCGCGTGCGGTACGTGCGGTTCAACTCCTAGACGAGTTTGAGCCAAGACATTTCGACGAAGAGCAACAGCATGTGAGCCCTAACATCTTTAGGATGTTAGCTCGCAACTCTGGTCTTTCATCCATACCTCTACAACTAAGCCGGCCGGGGTGGCCGAGCGGTTCTAGGCGCTACAGTCTGGAACCGCTCGACCACTACGGTCGCAGTTTCGAATCCTACCTCGGGCATGGATGTGTGTGATGTCCTTAGGTTAGTTTAAGTAGTTCTAAGTTCTAGGGGACTGATGACCTCAGAAGTTAAGTCCCATAGTGCTACCGAGCGAGGTGGCGCAGTGGTTAGCACACTGGACTCGCATTCGGGAGGACGACGGTTCAATCCCGTCTCCGGCCATCCTGATTTAGGTTTTCCGTGATTTCCCTAAATCGCTTCAGGCAAATGCCGGGATGGTTCCTTTGAAAGGGCACGGCCGATTTCCTTCCCCATCCTTCCCTCACCCGAGCTTGCGCTCCGTCTCTAATGACCTCGTTGTCGACGGGACGTTAAACACTAATCTCCTCCTCCCATAGTGCTCAGAGCCATTTGAACCATTTGATAAGGTGTCCAACCCGGCCGGGAATCGAACCAGGGCCCGCTTGCATGGGAGGCGAGCACGTTACCATCCAGCTAAGCAGGAAGACTGATGGGGAGTAGATCTCTTCTGAACAGCACAATATAATACATCCCATATATGCTCAGTGATGTTCATGTCTGGGGAGTCTGGTGGCCAGCGGAAGTATTTAAACTCAGAAGAGTTTTCCTGGAGCCACTCTGTAGCAATTCTGGACGTGTGGGGTGTCGCATTGTTCAGCTCGAATTAGCAAGGTCCTTCGGAATGCACAATGGACATGAGTGGATGCAGGTGATCATACAGGATGCTTACATACGTGTCATTTGTCAGACTGGTTTCCAGACGTATCAAGGGTTCCATATCACTCCAACTGCACTTGAACAGTCCCCTAATGACATGCTGGGTCCATGGATTAATGAGGTTGTCTTCACACAATTACACGCCCATTCACTCTATGCAATTTGAAACGAGACTCGTCCGACCAGGCAACATGCTTCCAGTCATAAAAAGTCCAACGTCGATGTTGACGAAACCCAGGTGAGGCGTAAAGCTTTATGTCGTAAAGTCCTCAAGGGTACACGAGTGGGTCTTCGGCTCCGAAGGTCCATATCGACAATGTTTAGTTGAATGGTTCGCACGCTGACACCAGCTGATGTCCCAGCATTGAAATCTGCAGCAATATGTGTCTGTCACGTTAAACGATTCTCTTCAGTCGTCGTTGGTTCTGTTCTTGTCGGATGTCTTCCTCGTCCACAGCGATGTCGGAGATCTGATGTTTTACCAGATTCATGATTTTCACGGTACACTGATGAAGCGGTCGTACGGGAGAATCCCCATTTCATCGCTACCTCGGAGATGCTGTGTCCCGTCGCTCGTGCTCCGACTATAGCACCATATTCAAACTCACTTAAATCTAGATAACCTGCCATTGTAGCAGTAGTAACCGATCTAAGAACTGCGCCAGACACTTGTGCTAGCTGGACCATTGATAGCAACTTCTGGTGACTTTATGTGACTTTTAACAACCTGCTTCTGTAGTGATCAACGGTCCCTGTCCGCCAGTACATGAATATCCCCTGCTCTTGATTTAGCTGTGAATATTCCTTCTCAGTTCGACGTCAGAATCATATCACCAGCAATAGACTTGGGCAGCTTTAGAAGAGTTCATATGTCTCCGACGGATTTGCTATCGACGTGGTATCCAAATCCACGCTGGAGGTCACTGAGTTCCCCCGACCGACCTGCTCTGCTGTTACTGGTTCTGTATTGACAATGCAGTACTTCCCGCCTTCTGTTATACCGGCGAATGTAATATATCGTATATTGTGCTCCACTTGTGAAACGTTATTCCCCTGCGTGAAATGTGAGCAGTATTATTGCGATGCCACGCGAGCTATGCGCCACACATATCAGATGAACACTGTCGATTCGTCTGCGAGATAGCTCAGCTATATTTGCATTCCGGTAAGGTGGCACGTGTCATCCGGACGGAAAAGGTGAGACTTCCTGGCGAGATGATACTTTGCTCCCGAGCGCCTTCCGCCGTGACGCCTACGCGGAACATCCAGATGTGGCTGGTGACAGATACTCTTCACCAGCAACTCGATGCCGGTACCAAGACTCCGCTAGCCGTCTGCAGCGCGTCTTCCTCCATACCGAAAATAGCCTGATAATCTCCTGGTGAAATGCACCACATCTCTCACATAAGACCGCCTCCAGTTCCGTTTGTCTCAAAGCAGTCACGACCTAACCAGCTCGTAACGACGTAACACTGTAATTGATAATGGGCAGATTATTACTTCTTTTTTACGAGTAAAAGTAATTTCCAAATTTTATTTGAATAACCGTGGTCCAAGGCACTGTTGTTTCTAAAAATACGAGGGGTATACAATAAGTACTGTAACACATTTTTTTTCCAAAAGTAGGCTTGTTTTAGTTAGGATCTCAATACACAATTTTATTCCCACCCTTTTGGCTACAAAACACTGTATTTCAACATAGTCTCCGTTCAGTGCGATGGTCTTACACCAACTTACTGGGAGGGTCTGCATGTCCTCGTAGTACCACTCTACTAGTTAACGTCGGAGCAAATGTCCTGCTGCATCAGTAAACTATCCATCATCCACGTACTACTTTCCACTGAGTGCATGATTCATTGGGCCAAATACATGCAAGTAGGAAGATGCGTGATTCGATTGTAGGGTGGATGAGGAAAAGCATTCTAATGAAGTTTTTCGAGCTTCTCTCGAGTGCCCATACTTGTGTGAGGCCTTACTTTGTCATGGGGAAGGAGAGGTTAGTTTGCATTTTTGTGGCGACGAACATACTGAGGTCGTTACTTAAATTTCCTGAGGGTAGCAGAATACACTACAGTTTAGATCGTCGCACACTGAGCGAGAACTTCAAACAATAGAATCCCAGAAGACCGTCACCATGACCTAGCCGGCTGAGGGTGCCGTTCAAACGGTTCAAATGGCTCTGAGCACTAAGGCACGTAGCATCTGAGGTCATCAGTCCCCTAGAACTTAGAACTACTTAAGTGTAACTAACCTAAGGACATCAGACACACGCCGGCCGAGGTGGCCGAGCGGTTCTAAGTGCTACAGTCTGGAACTGCGTGACCACTACGGTCGCAGGTTCGAGTCCTGCCTCGGGCATGGATGTGTGTGATGTCCTTAGGTTAGTTAGGTTTAAGTAGTTCCAAGTTCCAGGGGACTGATGACTTCAGAAGTTAAGTCCCATAGTGCTCAGAGCAATTTTTGACATGACACATGTCCATGCCCGAGGCAGGATTCGAACCTGCGACTGTAGCGGTCGCGCGGTTCCAGACTGAAGCGCCTAGAACCTCTCGGCCACAATGGCCGGCTCTAGGGTGCGGCTTCGAACGTTTTATTAGGAGGAGAGACATTGCGGCTGCATCCCATGGACTGCCATTTTGTTTCATATTCCAAGTGATGACGACATGTTGCATCTCCTGTGGTGATGTTCGACAAAAACCTGTCTCATCAGCCTCGTAACGCGCAAGTAAATCCTCACAGATGGTCCATTGTTGCTCTTCATGGAATTCTGTTAGGCGGCGCGGAAACCAGCAACCATACACTTTTCAGTACCCGAACTGGTAGACGAATGAGTCAGCACTACCAACAGAAACGTCCGGCACCGAGGTGTTTCAGTGTGATCCTTCGATGACATCGAATGAGAGTGTCCTCACGTTTCAACGTTGAAGGAATCGCACCTGGGAGATCGGACAGGTTTGTGCGATCTTGTTGCAAAGACAGACTCCTCGCCCAACGACCCACCGTGGTTTTCTTCACTTGCAGGTCTCCCTAGTCATTCTACAAGCGCCTATGAATATCTGCGATGCTCTGGTTTCCCGCCAAATGAAACCCAATGACAGCTCTCTGCTGGCAACGCACCTCTGTTACAGACGCCACTTTGAAAGGTATGTATAGCGTCGTCACCCATAGGAAGTTCATGAAACCGTAGGACTGAAGCGGGAATATTCCGCAATATCCCATGACAAATTCCGCATTTTTTTCAGCCGAAATCGGCCGAGGAAAAAAGGGTTGCATTACTTATTTAAAGCTCCTCGTAAACGTTTCTGACTGATCTCCTTACGTTCTTGATGCTGGTGCACCTAATCCTCATACATAATTTGCAAATGCCATACTCAAGTGTAGTTTTAGATATTGTTCAAATGGCTCTGAGCACTATTCGACTTAACTGCTGAGGTCATCAGTCACCTAGAACTCAGAACTAATTAAACCTAACTAACCTAAGGACATCACACACATCCATGTCCGAGGCAGGATTCGAACCTGCGACCGTAGCGGTCACGCGGTTCCAAACTGAAGTGCTAGAACCGCAAGTTTAGATATTGTGATTACTGTGATTCACTATTATTTAAGATGCAAATGCAGTACTCAAATGCAGTTTAGTATGTGTTACAACTGCCTGTCACTACAACTGTATGAAAAATAATAGCAATTGGCCGAGTCATTGGGGAGTTTCATAACATAATACCGAATATGTTATATTTGAATTTGTTGGAAGAGCAACGGAACGAAGGAGGAAGAGGAGGAGACTAATGTTTAACATCCCATCGACAACGACGTCGTTAGAGACGGAGCGCAAGCTCAGATTAGGGAAGGATGGAGATGAAATTAGTCGTGCCTTTTCAAAGGATCCATTACGACTTTTGCCTTAAGCGATTTAGGGAAATTACGGAAAACGTAAGTCTCGGTGGCCAGAAGGGGTTTTTGAACCGTTGTCTTCCCGAATGTGAGTCCAGGGTGCTGATCACTGCGCCATCTCGCTCGGTAGCAATCGACGAAAGTATCGAGCGTGTAATGATGACCAGGGCAGACTGATGAAACGGCACTCACTCTCTCTTTCCTATAGCTTGTCTTGTCGTACGAAGTCTTCTGGTTTCATGATTTAGGTAATTTATTTTATTTTGTCATTGTGGCCATACGTCCTTCATGTCGCTACAGTCGAGTCGCCAGTAAACCTAAGGGAGGGAGGTCATGTACGTGTAGTTGTCTGTGATTCGTGTTAACTTGATTCTTTGCGTCTTCGTATTTTAATTGTTTGTGCCTCGTGTTTTCAGACGCAGAGACCTTAACTAAAGTGGAAACCTGCCTAGAAAGCACACTCAGGCTGCTCAATGTATCAGACCGACGGTCGTTATCCGTTGTGTGATTGTGTGAAATCGATTACAATATGGCTAAATTTTATATCTCACAAACTATCGCACTGCACGTCAAGCTATACTGGCATGTCGGTCTGTTTGAACACTTGTTGTTAATTTAATTGTGTATGCTTACAATAAAATGTGATTTGTATATGATTATTTCAGTTAGATCTCAGGACCTTGAGGATATCTATTGCGCATAGCTGACAAACGACACGCTACAAAAAATATGTTCCTAAAAAGTTAAAAGTCCGTCTGCTGTGTTTGAGACTTATCACTCTCTTACGTGTCTGGGTAAGCTGCTGAAGCACTCTCTTAGTTGAGAATAAGAATAGCTGTCTTACGGAAAACTCGATGCTTCAGTTTTTAACTTCATTTCAGTTCTGTATCGACGTCTGTGAATAAAATACTCTTAAATATGATATCTACGTTATCCTAAATAGACAGAAGTAACTTCAAATGACTTACATTGTACGGTATTAGAACCAGGACTATACATCTTACGTGTTGCTCACTTATTAATAGCGTTATTTGCAGATTCAGATTTTTAATAGATAACGCAGCTGCCTTTAAGGCTGAAACTGCACAGATATCCAATATTGATGATATTACTTCCGAGGATTACGTAGACTGAGGCGTGAGGGAATAACAAGTAGGTTTCGATTCAAGGATAAAATACTGTGAAGCTTCAGTATGTCTACGAAAGATATTGACTATAAAGCTAACTGTGCGACACACGGTGTAATACAGTTCGGTAACTTATCAAGTTACAGTAACACGGACAGGGAAACACCACGCAACTAACAAATGGTTCAAATGGCTCTGAGCACTATGGGACTCAACATCTTAGGTCATAAGACCCCTAGAACTTAGAACTACTTAAACCTAACTAACCTAAGGACATCACACACACCCATGCCCGAGGCAGGATTCGAACCTGCAACCGTAGCAGTCCCGCGGTTCCGGACTGCAGCGCCAGACAGAACCGCTAGACCACCGCGGCCGGCACGCAACTAACAGATTCAGAATATACGAACCTCAGACGCACATGGAAGGACACGTCTTATTATCAGATATCTTGCTGCAATTGTATCTACGATTATTTTTCAGGAACCTGCAATCTTCTTCAGTTTGTTTGTTTAATCTCATTAACCTTATTACCATATCCTTACGAATTATGATTTTACGTTATTATAAACTATACTGCGACGTTAACCGGTAATGAAAACGTTGGTCAGTGTGTTGCGTATGTTTCTGAAGATAGGTAACAAGTAGCCTAATACGAAAGCTATTTTCGATACAGTGTTGTGTTTAAATTCTCGTGTATATTTTATGGATTTCTGCATGTAAAAATTGTTACTTTGTTCGCCTGTGACGTCTGACAATGGTTTAAGTTGTTTTTGTGAAATATCGAAGTCTTAGTTTACTTTCGACGATACGGGACGTAGTGCGCTTAAGAAATGACGTAACAGGCTTTTCAAGAAAAAATTCTGTCTTGCGAGTCAATAAACACTCTTTTTGTAAAAGAACAGTGCAGTGCACAAGAAATTATAATGAGGAGAAGCTCTGTTCTTGTGACTAACTCCTATTAATGCGATGCTTTGTCTCAGTGACATACTATACTATGAATGATAAAATAACAAACAGAAAAATCAGATATTTGTAGCTGCATTATTGATATAATGTTGTGGTAATGCCATATATGCACAGTACCATAGAGTAGTTGAAGCATATCAAGTAACTGGAATGCACAAATTATTGCTGTTAGTTACCGAATATTGTTAATGGGGTTATTGTCCTGTCTCAGGTGCCTGTCAAATCGACTAAGTTCTGGAAAAGAGAAAATCCGTCAATGAACGATTTTTGCTGGTTTGTCCCGAAAGCTTGGAGTTCTCTTCACGGAACGCCACTTGTTGAGGAATTATTGAACCTGTGAGCAGCCTTACGTTATATCAGCCAGGTTCCGATTATGCTCACACCGCCACGCTTTCTGCTCTTCAAGATATCATGCTCAAATGTATTCCAATGTGGCAACAACTGGAACATGGATACAAACTGCAGCGAATAATTTCACCGCAGATAGCATTTACGGATGTTATGTGATTATAACATACTGAATAAAAAGTGATTATTACAGTATTTACTTCAGATATTCGAATTAGACGAACATTCGAAGTAATGGGTGACCCATTGATACTGCTGGAAATATCAACTGCAGCTATTCGATAAAACAGAAACCATTATTACAGATTAGTTGGAGATGGGTATGCACTACGTAGTTTGATTTTTAAAACACGAAACTATTAATACTGCAATATGAGTTGCGTTATGACGAAACAAATTTAATGATATTCCCGTAGATCATTTATGAGAATATCTGAAGCCATGTATTGCCGACCTCAACCCAAAGACTTGCAAAATTCGTATCATTACAAACTGCAGCTTTTTCAGTGACAAATAGGGACGAACGGTTTTAGACGGGTGGCCTATAATGATCTGTTAGATAAGAGTACATACCGCAGTTGGAGTTACATGTGTTACTGGTTTTAAGGAAGGTTCCGAGATAAGTTAGTTGACTGCACAAAAGAGAGGGAGAATCATATCACAGGAAGTGAACGGACAACAAGAAAATGGCTCTGAGCACTATGGGACTTAACTTCTGAGGTAATCAGTCCCCTAGAACTTAGAACTACTTTAACCTAACTAACCTAAGGACAGCACACACATCCATGCCCGAGGCAGGATTCGAACCTGTGACCGTAGCGGTCGCGGGGTTCCAGGCGGACAACAAGGCAACAAGAGAGAAACAATAACTAAAAGTAAATGAATTTTATCCATAGTGGATGATGTTGAACTCCGTGACTGTTCCTTTATAGGATGTAGAAAACAGGTTATTTGTCACACTACCGGTTCCGGGCTTGCGCCCATCCTCAGGTGTTTATACATTCATGTATATGTTTATATTGCTGGAGATCACTGTATAAATACAAAAAAATTATTTGCTGGTTACTAAATAGATACAAATGGGACAATTATTTTCGACAAATGTCTTGCCACTTGCAATTGTCCCACAGTAAGTAACTTTCCTACATTAAGTTCTGTACAGTTGCAGATGACAGACATTGAAAGGTAAGCAACTGAAATGCAAAACATAATAAACCAAGAAATCTATAGAATGTTGTAACAAGATATATGTACATATTTAGTTTTCAAATTTGTAAGTACTTTCTTAAAAATTCAAATTTATGGCTACAGGAGCGGTAAAGAGTGTACGTCCTGATTCCTACAAAGAAAATAAAAGCCCATTGATGATAATGAGTCGTCAGCCAGACATTTATGGGCAATAGAAGAAAATGGAAAATGTGTTTTACTCAAGGCGTATCCCCTTCAAAAACAAATTTAAGAAGTAATAAAGTTGAATAATAATTCTTTGAAAAGCTGCTAACATGAAGCTATCCATTAAAAGCAAGAAAGTTCAAAAAATTAATGCACACTAGAATAAAGTTGAATACGGACAATATCCTCACAATGCATTTAAATCGAATACTTCGCACCGGATTCATAAGCAGGAATAAATGTACACGAGCCCACAGATCACTACGACAAAAACAGTTTATGTTTTCTATGAACCAAAAACAATCATCCAGAATGAGATTTTCACTCTGCAGCGGAGTGTGCGCTGATATGAAATTTCCTGGCAGATTAAAACTATGTGCCCGACCGAGACTCGAGCTCGGGACCTTTGCCTTTCGCGGGCAAGTGCTCTACCAACTGAGCTACCGAAGCACGACTCAGGCTCGGTACTCACAGCTTTACTTCTGCCAGTATCTCGTCTCCTACCTTCCAAACTTTACAGAAGCTCTCCTGCGAAACTTGCAGAACTAGCACTCCTGAAAGAAAGGATACTACGGATACATGGCCTAGCCACAGCCTGGTGGATGTTTCCAGCATGAGATTTTCACTCTGCAGCGGAGCGTGCGCTGATATGAAACTTCCTGGCAGATTAAAACTGTGTGCCCGACCGCAGGGGAGCTTCTGTAAAGGCTGAATTATTTAGATTTAATAATAGTCACACGGTCGAAACCGTAAATATTGGGTTTCACAAATAAATAATTTTACAGTTGACAGGCAGCCACGACGTCATGTACAAAAGTTTCCATGACTGCGAATCCCATCCGGAAGAAGATAATCTTAGGTTTCTGACCGAGATTTTTTGAATATATGACTTTGCAAGGCCACAAAATCTGTTCGGTTTTCAGGTACACACTTTGCTGCTATAGCGTGAGGCTCAACTGCCAAGTATAAATGAAAAATAGTACCATATAAAAAGCGTATCTCGAATAAAATATTCGGATTTTCGCACAATATTTTGATGTATTCAGAGTTCACTGCCAGGCCGCTAGGATAGTGGATGTCGTTCTCTCCTTCCATAACGTAACATGGACCTTGCATTCCTCATATCTGCTGTTCTGTGGTGCAACCGAGCGCTCGCTGTCACGCCTGTTTTAACTGACGTAACGCGTCACGGAGTCGGATGCCGCGCCGCCAGCGCCAGTCGATTACCCATGGCGCAGATGTCTCTGGCAGGGCGCTCGGCCTTGGCGTAGAATAAGCACTCTGTCTTCTGAAATTGGTCTCTGGTGGCTTGCATATCAGTAACGTGAACTGCAGCGTATTCATGTAGACGTAGATGTAGCAGATGTAGATGAACGATGTGCACAGCTCCAGCCCAAGGCACTTCAAGGTAACGGTTGTGACTCGGAGAGACACTGTCGTTTCAGGTACAGCGTATATAGGCACTTGTGGAGACATTGAGAATTTGTTGGAACTTTCGGAATGCAAGTAGGTGAATAGACGTTCGCCTCACTGCAAAGCATAAACTGTGGCCGCCCCGTAAACAACCAATACCATACGTAACATCATAATACGTGCACGAAATATGAGTACATTACAACTGGACAATTGTGGTTTTCATACGCTATTAAACACTCGAAAATGTGTAAATGACCAACACTGCAGAAATTTAGGGGAACGATGTGAACTAAACACTGTAAAGTGCGTACGGCGCTATACTTCTTTTTTTTTTAAAACGCTATAAAATGCGTTTTGCAATCAGTTTTTGTATCTGACACTAAATCAAGAAAAAAACTGAGTACTACGTTATATTTGAAATTATCAACGTGTTGTCAGAACGAGAGGGAATAAGCTGATTAGTCACCAAATCTCGAAAAATTTGGCAATTTCTTTTTTAAGCCCGCAGTACCGTCCTATGAACTCATCTTAAAATAGTGAAAATATTCAAAACAATTATAGGTCTATGTATGAGGCACACATATTAGCTAGCTTCATGTAAATTTTAAACTCAATTCATCAATACTTTGCGTGACGGAGTAACAGGTTCCTTTCCACCCAGGCACCACTTCATTTTTATATACACTGGTGTCCAAAATTAAACAGACAAAAGGAAATTTCGTAATGTTGTTTTTATTTTGCTACAAAACAAACAAACACGTATAGTAAACTAGAAACAATGTAAAGAATACACATCGGAAACTACTGCAATATGCATAACGGTAGAAAAAAATGTTATTCGTTCTTTCCAACTTAACGGATTTGTGCACATGTTCCGACAACTGGTTAATGTGTTCAATATGGGATACGACCACCTATGACAGCAATACAGGCCTGATAACGACGGGACATGGTGTGAATGATGTCATCAGTTTTATGTTCAGGCAGTAACGCCCAGTCTTCCCACAGAGCTGCTCGCAGTCTTGGAGAGTGGTTGGTGGTTGCTGACGTGATGCAAGCCGTTTCCCCAGTTCATCCCAGACGCGATCTACGGGGTTCAAATCGAGAGAGCGAGCAGGCCACGCCAGGCGTTGAATATCTTCCGTTTCCAAGAAAACATTAACCACCCGTGCTTTGCGAGGTCGAGCATTATTGTCCATCAATACGACATCTGGACCCACATCACCTCACAACAACCGCAGATGAGTATCCCAAGATTCGTCACGACACCTGACAGCAATTAAACCCTGCCGATTCACCCGTACAATTTCGTGAAGACGTGTTCGAGTGGTAAACATAATCCCTGACGACACCTGTAGGGCTCCTCCTAGTTCTCGGTCTCTTTCCACAACGTTTGCTAGCCGAAATCGTGTTCCACGTTCGCTCCAGATGCGAATCAATCTAGAATCACTCTCCAGACTATATCGTGACTCATCTTTGAAAACAACATTCGCTCACTGTTCGGTCGTCCAGGTGGTTTGTCGATGACTCCACTCTAGACATTCCCTTCTGTGAAGACGCATCAGAGGTAGATACACAGCATGTCTCCGACAATAAGGGTCACTCTGCCGAAGCCTTCTGCACACTGTTTGCCTCGATACAACACGTGCAATGGATACTGCGAGCTCACATGCCATATGCCGTGCAGTACGAAGGCGGTACTATCGTGCTCTTACAGCCAAATAACGGTATTCTCTTCTGAAGTAAGGCGTGGTCGGCTTCGCCCTCGTCTTCGGGATACTTCGGTCTGTATAAACTGTCGCCACATCTGAGAGACAGCAGAACGATTCACATTAAGCCATCAGGCCTTATTCCATTCTTGCTATGGCCCTCCACCGCAAAGAATCTGGTAGGCATCTGCTCTGTGCCATATTGCACCGTCTGTGACTGTGTACGCAGCGATTGTGGCTGTGGAGCTACCTGCCAAACGCTACGCCCTTCTTAGGTATAATAACATCAGTTGAGCATGGAGGCTGCTCTTGTGCCTGAAGCTAGGCAAACCGCACCAAAGGAGTGTCGAATGGGTTACCTAATCTTGCGACATCATTAACCAACCTTCAGTTCACATGAACTTTTGAGCTGTTGCCTTTTCTTCGCATGCTCTTTGAGGCGTCGCCAAGACCAAGGGTAACGTCACAGAGCACCATTACAAAAGAAGGTTGTAAACACCTTTAAGCTTAACTACAAACTTTCGTGTCTCAATGGGACAACTACTTCAAATAATGCAATTAAGCTAACCTGCTTACAAATGTCACCTGTGCAAGGTTGTGATCTGAATTGCTGTAATGCAAACCCATGGAAAGCACTTTTACAGTATAATGGATTTACGGCTAAAATCAAACGTTTGTTGTTCGTAAAATAATTTAAAATTGTAACTCAGATGCAGTTACGGTGTTCGAAACAGTGATCCTTTAATCCTGTTGCACATTGTAGCAGTATGCGTTGTGAGCCACGCCACGGAACTTCCTTATTTAGATGACAGTGGTCAGTACGTGGAGTTCTCGTTTTTGTGTCCAACAGCGTCCCACAAATATGACGCTTAATTGGCATCTTATATAATTACACTCCTGGAAATTGAAATAAGAACACCGTGAATTCATTGTCCCAGGAAGGGGAAACTTTATTGACACATTCCTGGGGTCAGATACATCACATGATCACACTGACAGAACCACAGGCACATAGACACAGGCAACAGAGCATGCACAATGTCGGCACTAGTACAGTGTATATCCACCTTTCGCAGCAATGCAGGCTGCTATTCTCCCATGGAGACGATCGTAGAGATGCTGGATGTAGTCCTGTGGAACGGCTTGCCATGCCATTTCCACCTGGCGCCTCAGTTGGACCAGCGTTCGTGCTGGACGTGCAGACCGCGTGAGATGACGCTTCATCCAGTCCCAAACATGCTCAATGGGGGACAGATCCGGAGATCTTGCTGGCCAGGGTAGTTGACTTACACCTTCTAGAGCACGTTGGGTGGCACGGGATACATGCGGACGTGCATTGTCCTGTTGGAACAGCAAGTTCCCTTGCCGGTCTAGGAATGGTAGAACGATGGGTTCGATGACGATTTGGATGTACCGTGCACTATTCAGTGTCCCCTCGACGATCACCAGTGGTGTACGGCCAGTGTAGGAGATCGCTCCCCACACAATGATGCCGGGTGTTGGCCCTGTGTGCCTCGGTCGTATGCAGTCCTGATTGTGGCGCTCACCTGCACGGCGCCAAACACGCATACGACCATCATTGGCACCAAGGCAGAAGCGACTCTCATCGCTGAAGACGACACGTCTCCATTCGTCCCTCCATTCACGCCTGTCGCGACACCACTGGAGGCGGGCTGCACGATGTTGGGGCGTGAGCGGAAGACGGCCTAACGGTGTGCGGGACCGTAGCCCAGCTTCATGGAGACGGTTGTGAATGGTCCTAGCCGATACCCCACGAGGAACAGTGTCCCTAATGTGCTGGGAAGTGGCGGGGCGGTCCCCTACGGCACTGCGTAGGATCCTACGGTCTTGGCGTGCATCCGTGCGTTGCTGCGGTCCGGTCCCAGGTCGACGGGCACGTGCACCTTCCGCCGACCACTGGCGACAACATCGATGTACTGTGGAGACCTCACGCCCCACGTGTTGAGCAATTCGGCGGTACGTCCACCCGGCCTCCCGCATGCCCACTATACGCCCACGCTCAAAGTCCGTCAACTGCACATACGGTTCACGTCCACGCTGTCGCGGCATGCTACCAGTGTTAAAGACTGCGATGGAACTCCGTATGCCACGGCAAACTGGCTGACACTGACGGCGGCGGTGCACAAATGCTGCGCAGCTAGCGCCATTCGACGGCCAACACCGCGGTTCCTGGTGTGTCCGCTGTGCCGTGCGTGTGATCATTGCTTGTACAGCCCTCTCGCAGTGTCCGGACCAAGTATGGTGGGTCTGACACACCGGTGTCAATGTGTTCTTTCTCCCATTTTCCGGAGTGTAGTCTCCTGCGAGTCGTTCATGGCAATGTTATTCCCATATATCTCATCACTCTCGCGCAATTTTTGGAGCTCAGAGAGCAGCCATTTCGCAGGATTATCCACGATGTCTAATTCGAATTTGTTGCTACTGGAGCCACACTAGCATAGAACTTGATGTGTTGCAACATACGGTACGTCCCATTCTGTGAAGGTTGTAAAGGAGGCAGTGCGATCATCCTCACAACACAATTCAGGTGGTACGAGGCACTCGAAGTCGGAGTGTATAACGAAGGGACATCGCTCCTGGTGTTGGGCGTTCATTAATTTTAAGAACTTTTCTCCTCGGCAGGCATTCCCACACGTACCGAATTCTGGATAGCGCAGTCAATAAGGTACCTCTCAAGACACTCATTTGTGGTAAACGAGTTGAGGAATCTGCAGAAAATATTCCCGATCACCATAATGTTTGAATAACTGGGAGGAAAGTAGGCGGGACATGTTAAGATGCACACGTATTCTTCCTTCTCGCCCTCGTAGAATAGCAACAAATCTACATTTCTGTAACGGTGACCAGCTAATTTTCAAAAGTAGAGAGGTCCCAGTACTTTATTCTTAACTTTTTTGTTCTTCACAGTGTACGCATGGCCATCTTCGTCTTCTCACTTGCTTACACCAACATCCAGGCCGTAGACTTAAACTGAATAATCAGTATACAGTCTCTCGAATTTTGTTGGATCTTGATTTCTTACGGAACAAATAACATGACCTCGCCGAAAGAACTCTAACTAAGGCTATCTGAAAAGTCTGGTAACACTTTAGGTTGCGGCAGTCCCTGGAGGAAATCTTGTCTTCTGTTCGAAGTGTTGTGCTACATTAACGCCTGTGATCTAGTGCTGAGCAGCGCGTAGTCTGAATGCAACGTCTCGCTTTCGCAACCTTCCGTTGCCTAAATTTCTTGTTACTCCATTCGTCTGAATTCTGAGTGTAATAGTACCATAGCTACAATGCATTACACTTTCTGACACACGGGTAATACCAGACCCGACGAATAACATTTTTGCGAAAGATTTCTTGGTAGACTGTGTGGGTCTAAACGTCGCATGCGTCATGCCTAACTGGGGGCCAGTTAGCTGACGCCCAGGAGCGGCTGCGTTGGCGGAGCTGCACTTCCTCACACTTTTTGGAAAGCCCTGGATAATGCAGAATGCTTTACTGTTGTTGAGTGATGCTCCAGAAAAAAAAGTTTACTATTGGCATTTCACGCTCGACAGCAACGATGGCAGACGACTCATTCTTATATTATGAGTTCTGTATTACACTAATAGGCAAGATACGAGCGTGGCTCGAAATCAAGTTTGTAGTTTGTGATCCAATCAGAAATCCTAACTACGTTGTTTAGTGTTATTATTAATGCTTTATATCTCGTTTCTTTTCCTTAAAGAAGCGAATCTTCGTACAGTGTTTCATCAGGAATTTGTATGTTTTCTCAAATCGCAGTGAGTAATGTCGTTTGGTTTCGTACAATAAATATATGTGATTCACTGTATGAATGCCTTCCAGTCCATGTTATAGAGCAATGCAGGAACAACACAAATTTCAAGATCCATTTATGGATTCATCGGAAACTTAATGCTGATCGAAAGTAATATTTAAGATATTCAATTACATTTAGACCAACAAAATCGCCCATTTTTGAAAATACCCAGAGTGAAGGTAAATTCCCAACGCCTGTGTCAGCAAACGTCTACCGAGATTCCCGGTTGCTGTTTCACAGATTTAGCACATAGGAATTACACTGATCAGCCAAAAAATTATGACCACTGCCCACCGCGACGCTGGATGCGTCTGTTGGCATTGTGTGCACGTAACACGATAGAAAAAATATGTATGCCGAGCAGACGCGGACAAGGGATCAATCTAGCGAAGATAGGAGCTGCAAAATGGTGAAATCCATTCAGATAAGCGACTTTATCAAAGAGCAGATTATTATTAAGCAGAGCCTGTGTAAGAGTATCTCGGAAACGGCGAAGCTGGTCATACGTTCGCGTGCTACTGTCGTGAGCATCTACGGAAAGAGGTCGAAGAACAACGAAACTACAACTAGGTGCTAAATGGTTGGACGTCTACGACTCTTCACAGAATCTGGGTTTCGGAAGCTTGTATATTGTGTAAAGTAGGACAGATGGTGATCTGTGGCGTATCTTCCGAACGAGCATAAAAATGGTGCACGCAAAAGTGTTTCGGATCACGAAGTTCATCGTACAATGGAGAACATGGAGCTCGCAGCAGTCCACCCTTCACATGTTGACTCAAAGACATCGTCATTTACGACTGCAGTGGGCACGGGACCATCGGGATTCGACTGACGATCAATGGAAACCTGTCGGCCCCTCCGGGAATCACATTTCGATGATCGTCTCCACAAACGCCGTCATCGAGGTGAACGCGGCCCGAAACATGCAGTGCTCCACGGACAAAGGCTGGTGGGGATAGTATTATTATATGGAAGACCTGTGGTAGTAATCGAAGATACGCTTACCACTCCGAGCCACTTGCAGCCCTTCATTTAAAATTCTATATCTGTGGTGATGTCTTATGGGACCAAACTGCTGAGGTCATCGGTCCCTAAGGTTACACACTACTTAATCTAACTAACTTACGCTAAGGACAACACACTCACCCATGCCCGGGGGAGGACTCGAACCTCCGACAGAGGGAGCCGCGCCATCCCTTCACGCTTTATGTCTTCCCCCACGGCGATGTCATGTTTCAGCAGTATAAGCAAGCAAAGAACATTACGAAGGCAAGGAATGGTCTATTTAGTATGCATTATATGTACAGATCTCAAGGTGAAAACATATGACGGCGAATAATGGCACATTTTCCACATTTACAGCTTATTTCCTGTGTTAACGAACATTACTTTCAGATTCTTCACTGGTGAGTCCTCAAATGAATCGATTATTACGTGGCATCTAATAATTAGTTAAGTCCGTTTCTTCTTGCTTCCATCCCCACCAACATACTTTTGCATCCTCTGGTAATCGTGAGATTCCTTCTGTATTTCGCACAAGATTGTAGGCAGACAGAGTCGATTCTGAGGTGCAAAGTGTATGATCCCTTATTGTTTCGTGACGTGTGGGGGTAAGCTCGATTTCCAATTACATTTTATTTACCTGCAAAAATTCTCCGTGGAAAGCTATTAAAGTAACTGTTTTATTCTTTTGCATTCTGGGGACATTGTGATTGTGAAGGAAAATTGTGTACCTCAATATCTCACATGCCGTATGCTGCATGAGCGGTTGCTAATATCTCTAGCTTTGGTGTTGCCACACTGATATTATCTAACATCGACGTTAACAGGTCCCTTCTACGCCAGAATGCTTCATAAATGGAGAATTATAGAGTAAATCTATCTGAATGCCTTAATTATAGATATCCTGAAGGGCGACGTTAGGAGATAAAAATGGCTCTGAGCACTATGGGACCCCTAGAACTTAGAACTAATTAAACCTAACTAACCTAAGGACATCACACACATCCATGCCCGAGGTAGGATTCGAACCTGCGACCATAGCGGCCTCGCGGATCCAGACTGCAGCGCCTAGATCCGCATTACCACTTCGGCCGGCGTTAGGAGGTATCAAGAGCTAACTATGCATAGAAAAAAAATACACTCATACCTTCCGATTCAGAGCTCGCTGAAGTCGAGCACAACACCCCATAGTGGCCACTAGCATGGCTAACAATTGGCATCAGCCGGCCGCAGTGGACGAGCGGTTCTAGGCTTTACAGTCTGGAACCGCGCGACCGCTACGGTCGCAGGTTCGAATCCTGCCTCGGACATGTATGTGTGTGATGTCCTTAGGTCAGTTAGATTTAAGTAGTTGTAAGTTCTAGGGGACAGCCGGTGGTGAACTGGAGCCGAGCTCGCGGGCGCAGACTATATCTACCTGGCGCGCCAACGTCCGAGGGCTTCTCCGCGGTCATTTCCGGTGCGGTTCTCCTCTTGCTACCTGCGACGGTCGTTCGCTGCAGTACGGGAAGCCAGGATCCGTTTACCTTAAGGCTTTCCGCTTTCTTGTTCAAACTGTTCGAGTGTTTTTGTATTTCTACAGCTTCTCTGAACAAGCGCGTGTGTTAGTGCTTCTCTATACCCAGAACTTCTGTGTCGGCGAATTTTATTACATGGTCGGTCTCATTCAGTGCGTGCTCTGACACGGCCGATTTCTCCACCTGCCCCAACCTGCAATGTCGCTTATGCTCTTTGACCCTGGTGTTAATGGATCGTCCAGTCATTCCGACATAAACTTTTCCGTATGTGCAAGGTATACGGTATATTCCTGACATTGCAAGTGGGTCTCTTTCCTCCTTCGCCGATCTAAGACACTCTTTGATCTTCCTTGTCGGTTTGAAAATCGTCTTTACACCATGTTTGCGCAATATACGGCCGATTCTGTCCGTCACTCTGGGAATGTATGGCAGAAAGGCCGTACCCGACATTTCTTTTTCTGGTTCCTTACTTCGCCGAGTGTTTGGCTCTGTTACACTTCTAATATAATTTGTGGAGTACCTATTGCTCCTCAGGACAGTTTCCAGGTGTTGCATTTCTCGTTTGAGGTGTTGCGGCTCACATATTCGTCCTGCTCTCGTTGCGATCGTACTAATCATGCCTCTTTTCTGGCTCGGGTGGTGGTTTGACAGTTTGTGCAGGTATCGGTCCGTGTGTGTCGGTTTTCGATACACGCTGTGTCCCAGGTTTTCGCCGTCCCTTGTGACAAGCACATCTAGAAATGGCAGTTTCTTGTCCTTTTCTACTTCCGTGGTAAATGGTATGTTGGCATTGAGGCTGTTAAAGTGTCTTAGGAAGTCACCGAGCCGTTCTTCACCATGGCTCCACACCCCGAAAATATCATCGACGTACCTGTACCACACCTTAGGTTTGCAAGTCGCCCAGTCCAGTGCCTGTGCTTCGAATTGTTCCATGAAGAAGTTGGCCACTACTAGACTGAGAGGACTACCCATGGCGACGCCTTCCAGCTGTTCGTAGAAATCGCCATTCCATGTGAAATAGCTCGTGGTGAGACATGCATGGAAGAGTTTTCTGATGTCTTACGGGAAAATGGAACCCATGTGCTCCAGAGCGTCACTGAGTGGCACTTTCGTAAATAACGACAACATCAAAGCTGACCAGGATGTCGTTTGGTGCATGTTTCAGTTTCTTCAGCTTCTCAATCAAATGTCTTGAGTCCTTGATGTATGTGTCGGTCTTCCCCGCGTGTGGCTGGAGCAGAGAGGCCAAGTGTTTTGCCAGTTTATATGTCGGTGATCCAGGAGGGCTAACGATCGGTCTCAGTGGAACGTTGTTCTTATGCATCTTGGGTAATCCATACAGCCGAGGTGGTAGGGCTTCTGTGTTGCGCAGGTTTCTCTGTATGTCCGCCGGCAGAGAAGACGCCTTGATTAATCGATTCGTATTCCGTGTGATACGCTGCGTCGGATCAGCACTTAGTTTTCGGTACGTCGTCGGATCTAATAGGTCACGGATCTTTTGCTCATACTCTTCGGTCTTCATTACGACTGTCGCATTACCCTTATCGGCAGGCAGTACCAATATACTCTTGTCGGCGTTGAGATTTTTAATGGCTTGTACCTCTTCTTTCTTCAGGTTGCAAGCTGGTGGTTTTGCTCGGCGCAGTATCCTGGCTGTTTCAGTGCGTATTTCCTCTGCCCTTTCCCAAGGAAGGGTCCCAATGGCTGCTTCGGTGTTGGCAATGATGTCCTACATAGGTATAGTTCTCGGGATGATAGCGAAATTCCCTCCTTTTCGAAGAACGGACACTTCCTCTTCGGTCAATTGTCGTTCAGTGAGGTTGACCACTGTGTGTGAGATATCGGGAATCGCCTTGTCGGTCTGCTTCCGACATCTTTCATTTATCTTCTTATGTTGTCCTGAATTGTTCTGGTATATTGACTTGTCGTTCCCTTTCCAGTTCGATGACATAATCGTTATGTAAGATTAGACATTGAGAAATAAAATTTTAGTTTTTGTACTGAAAAAGCTGTCTTACTTCATATAATTAACAACTGTTCTTACTTTAACGTTGAATTGTAAGTCTCAGCGAGCAATATTACGATGATAGGGACCCGTTCTCAGCTACATCTCGTTGGCTCAGTGGTTCCACACGTCTTGTGATGGAAGAGTGGCGTGAAATCTCAGTTCTAATCACGGTACAGGCCAGTGCACTCCGGGCTCTAATTTTCGGTTTTATTTAATGGAGCTGCAAATTGCTAGAAGCAAAACCTTTAACAGAATTAGATGAAAGCTTCTACACAAGCTCGACTCGGTAACCTTTTTAAGGTTATCGGCGTCTTCAATACACAAACGGCTCTGAAGGCATTCGACTCGGCCGTCAACTATAGGAATCTGAGCTTTGTTCCTCGCATAGGACCCATACGTCAGCAGAATGCTTATGAAGTGAATATAGTTCCTTTACTCTAAATCTGTGAAACAGCAATCGGGCAGGCTGGTAGACGTTTACTGACACCGTCGTTGCTAACGTCTGAGTAGTTTCAAAAATGAGCAATTTTGTTGGTTTAAATCTATTAGAATACCTTAAATATCATTTTCGAGCAGCCTTGAGTCCTTCATGCATCCATAAATGGATCTCAGAATGTGTAGAGTCCCTGCGTTACTATAGAGCAAGGACTGCGCGGCATTCACACAGTTTATCGAATACGTTTACTATAAGAAAACAAACAACGACAGTTACTCACTGTGGCTTGACGGAAAAATAAGAATTCCTGACTAAAAATTGTGTGAAAAATCGCTTCTAAAAGGGATATAAACGCGATACAAAACTTTATTAATAACATTAAACAACGTTGTAAGGTTCTGCGATCGCATCACAAACTATAAAATTAATTTAAAACCATATTCATGTCTTGCATGTTAGTGTATTACAATACTCATGATACAAAAATTGGTCGTTGCCTACATTGCTATAAAGTATGAAATGGAAATCGTCGACTTTTTTGTGCAGCATCATTCAACAACAGTAAAGCATCTTATACTGCCTCAGCGGTGAACGTTAGCTGAAGCTGTCGACAAATGGCGAGGAAGCGTAGTTACCTGGCCCTGGGAAGCTCGGGAGCGTACGGCGTTCTAAGACAAATAGTTTGCCAAGTAATCTTCACAAAAATGTTATTGGACGCAACTTTAGTTACCGTTGTGTCGGAAAGTGAAATACATTGTAGCTGTCCGACCATTACACTCTGGACTTCGGCATTCAGGCGAAAGGTGCTATAAAAGTTTGGCTACGAACGGCTTGCAACGTGAGACGTTGCAGTGAGACAACGCACTGGTTACAGCCACACCACGGGCATAAGTGTAGCACAACACCCGAAACAGAAGAGAAGATTCCCTCTAGGAAATGCAGAGCTTACAATGTTGTCAGATTGTGCCGATAGCCGGACTTGAAGTATTATCAGCGCGATCGCTTCATTTGACCCATAGTGATCAGCGCGGTCGTAAACTCTACTGCAGCTAGCCGCCGGCCAGGTTTTATGTCAAATACTGTATCTCAAGTGTCAGTTAACTGAATAATGTGCCTGTATGTGCTGGTTTTCTGAACTGTATGGTATTGTTCCTTGTCTCATCAATGTGCCTAGCTTGACATGCGCTATGATGCAACAAGTGTTGTGTAGTAATATGCATGTGAAAATTTTGTTTAAGGACACATATCTGGTTTGTTGTTGTGGTCTTCAGTCCTGAGACTGGTTTGATGCAGCTCTCCATGCTACTCTCTCCTGTGCAAGGTTCTTCATCTCCCAGTACGTACTGCAGCCTACATCCTTCTGAATCTGCTTAGTGTATTCGTCTCTTGGTCTCCCACTGCGATTTTTACCCTCCACGCTGCCATCTAATACTAATTTGGTGATCCCTTGATGCCTCATAACGTGTCCTACCAACCGATCACTTTTTCTAGTCAAGTTGTGCCACAAACTGCTCTTCTCCCCAATCCTATTCAATACCTCCTCATTAGTTATGTGATCTACCCATCTAATCTTCAGCATTCTTCTGGAGCACCACATTTAGAAAGCTTCTATTCTCTTCTTGTCCAAACTAGTTATCGTTCATGTTTCACTTCCATACATGGCCACACTCCATACAAAAACTCTGAGAAACGACTTCCTGACACTTAAATCTATACTCGATGTTAACAAATTTCTCTTCTTCAGAAACGTTTTCCTTGAAACTGACAGTCTACATTTTATATCCTCTCTACTTCGACCATCCTCAGTTATTTTGCTCCCCAAATAGCAAAACTCCTTTACTACTTTAAGTGTGTCATTTCCTAATCTAATTCCCTCAGCATCACCCGATTTAATTCGACTACATTCCATTATCCTCGTTTTGCTTTTGTTGACGTTCATCTTATATCCTCCCTTCAAGACACTGCCCATTCCGTTCAACTGCTCTTCCAATCCTTTGCTGTCTCCGACAGAGTTACAATGTCATCGGTGAACCTCAAAGTTTTTATTTCTTCCCCATGGATTTTAATACCTACTCCGAATTTTTCTTTTGTTTCCTTTACTGCTTGCTCAATATACAGATTGAATAACATCGGGGAGAGGCTACAACTCACTCCCTTCCCAACCACTTCTTCCTTTTCATGTCCCTCGACTCTTGTAACTGAAATCTGGTTTCTGTACAAATTGTAAATAGCCTTTCGCTCCATGTATTTTACCCCTGCCACCTTCGGAATTTGAAAGAGAGTATTCCAGTCAACATTGTCAAAAGCTTTCTCCAAATGCTAGAAACGTTGGTTTGCCTTTTCTTAATCTATTTTCTAAGATAAGTCGTAGGGTCAGTATTGCCTCACGTATTCCCATATTTCTACGGAGTCCAAACTGATCTTTCACGAGGTGGGCTTCTACCAGTTTTTCCATTCGTCTGTAAATAGTTCGCGTTAGTATTTTGCAGCCGTGACTTATTAAACTGAGAGTTCGGTAACTTTCACATCTGTCAACGCCTCCTTTCTTTGGGATTGGAATTATTATAGTCTTCTTGAAGTCTGAGGGTATTTCGCCTGTCTCATACATTTTGCTCATCAGATGGTAAAGTTTTGTCAGGACTGGCTCCCCCAAGGCTGTCAGTAGTTCTAATGGAATGTTGTCTACTCCCGGAGCCTTGTTTCGACTCAGGCCTTTCAGTGCTCTATCAAACTCTTCACGTAGTATCGTATCTCCCATTTCATCTTCATCTACTTCCTCTTCCATTTCCATAATACTGTCCTCAAGTACATCGCCCTTGTATAGAACTTCTATATACTCCTTCCACCTTCCTGCTTTCCCTTCTTTGCTTAGAACTGCGTTTTCGTCTGAGCTCTTGATATTCATACAAGTGGTTCTCTTTTCTCCAAAGGTCTTTTTAATTTTCCTGTAGGCAGTCTCTACACTCCTGGAAATTGAAATAAGAACACCGTGAATTCATTGTCCCAGGAAGGGGAAACTTTATTGACACATTTCTGGGGTCAGATACATCACATGATCACACTGACAGAACCACAGGCACATAGACACAGGCAACAGAGCATGCGCAATGTCGGCATTAGTACAGTGTATATCCACCTTTCGCAGCAATGCAGGCTGCTATTCTCCCATGGAGACGATCGTAGAGATGCTGGATGTAGTCCTGTGGAACGGCTTGCCATGCCATTTCCACCTGGCGCCTCAGTTGGACCAGCGTTCGTGCTGGACGTGCAGACCGCGTGAGACGACGCTTCATCCAGTCCCAAACATGCTCAATGGGGGACAGATCCGGAGATCTTGATGGCCAGGGTAGTTGACTTACACCTTCTAGAGCACGTTGGGTGGCACGGGATACATGCGGACGTGCATTGTCCTGTTGGAACAGCAAGCTCCCTTGCCGGTCTAGGAATGGTAGAACGTGGGTTCGATGACGGTTTGGATGTACCGTTCACTATTCAGTGTCCCTTCGACGATCACCAGTGGTGTACGGCCAGTGTAGGAGATCGTTCCCCACACCATGATGCCGGGTGTTGGCCCTGTGTGCCTCGGTCGTATGCAGTCCTGATTGTGGCGCTCACCTGCACGGCGCCAAACACGCATACGACCATCATTGGCACCAAGGCAGAAGCGACTCTCATCGCTGAAGACGACACGTCTCCATTCGTCCCTCCATTCACGCCTGTCGCGACACCACTGGAAGCGGGCTGCACGATGTTGGGGCGTGAGCGGAAGACGGCCTAACGGTGTGCGGGACCGTAGCCCAGCTTCACGGAGACGGTTGCGAATGGTCCTCGCCGATACCCCAGGAGCAACAGTGTCCCTAATTTGCTGGGAAGTGGCGGTGCGGTCCCCTACGGCACTGCGTAGGATCCTACGGTCTTGGCGTGCATCCGTGCGTCGCTGCGGTCCGGTCCCAAGTCGACGGGCACGTGCACCTTCCGCCGACCACTGGCGACAACATCGATGTACTGTGGAGACCTCACGCCCCACGTGTTGAGCAATTCGGCGGTACGTCCACCCGGCCTCCCGCATGCCCACTATACGCCCTCGCTCAAAGTCCGTCAACTGCACATACGGTTCACGTCCACGCTGTCGCGGCATGCTACCAGTGTTAAAGACTGCGATGGAGCTCCGTATGCCACGGCAAACTGGCTGACACGCACGGCGGCAGTGCACAAATGCTGCGCAGCTAGCGCCATTCGACGGCCAACACCGCGGTTCCTGGTGTGTCCGCTGTGCCGTGCGTGTGATCATTGCTTGTACAGCCCTCTCGCAGTGTCCGGAGCAAGTATGGTGGGTCTGACACACCGGTGTCAATGTGTTCCTTTTTCCAGTTCCAGGAGTGTATCTTACCCCTGGTGACATAAGCCTCTACATCCTTTCATTTGTCTTCTAGCCATCTCTGCTTAGCCATTTTGCACCTCCCGTCAATCTCATTTTTCAGACGTTTGTATTCCTTTTTGCCTGCTTCATTTACTGCCTTTTTATATTTTCTCCTTTCATCATTTAAGTTCAATATTTCTTCTGTTACCCAAGGATTCCTAGTAGCCCTCGTCTTTTTACCTACTTTATCCTCTGCTGCCTTCACTACTTCATCCCTCAAAGCTACCCATTCTTCTTCTACTGTATTTCTTTCCCCCATTCTTGTCAATTGTTCCCTTATGCTCTCTCTGAAACTCTGTACAACCTCTGGTTTAGTCAGTTTATCCAGGTTCCATCCTTTTAAATTCCTACCTTTTTGCAGTTTCTTCAGTTTTAATCTACAGTTCATAACCAATAGATTGTGGTCAGAGTCCACATCTGCCCCTGGAAATGTCCTACAATTTAAAACCTGGTTCCTAAATCTCTGTCTTACCATTATATAATCTATCTAAAACCTGTCAGTATCTGGTATGATTTGTTAATCGAGTGATATGTTTCTATTACACCTGTATGGTAGTGGCACATATCCGTTCAAGAAATTAATAACTGTCACGATGGATGATTTGTGAAACTGGTAATAAAAAGTAGTTTTTGTTCTGCATTTGATGGTTACGTGTTAAACTGTTGCCGTCGCAGTACTTTCCTGCAGCTGTAATTCAGGATCTTTCCAACAAAGTTTGTATGCTCGCTCTCTATACAGTCCGCACGTGACGTCAGGTCCAAAATAACACCCAGCCAGAGGATGATATGCATTGTGCTTTCAGGGTCAATATAGGTCCTATAAATGTGTCAACAGAATTGCCAATTACGGTGGGCTTACGTCGAGGACGCGACATGGTACAACTCTGTTATACAATTTTCTGAAAATAACATTGAAACTTTGTTCGTAAAATGGAGCACTCTAACACAAAAGCTCTAAGTCAATAGAGAGTAAGGTCAGAGGTTAAAATGCTGTGCTGAGTGGCTCACTTTCCCCTCACGGCCGCCTGTTTAGCGTTCTCTCTTCTAATTACCCTCCTTAATTTTCTGGGCAAACTACGTTACTTCATCGAAAGTGATGGGTATGACACAAAAATCGTTTATAGAATAGCTTGCAATCTGCTGGATTCCGAAAGGCCACTGAGTGAAGTGAGGTACAGTTACGCTGCTTCTTTACTCCAGCATACTGCCCACATTTTAATTTCGAGATGTTGTTTAGTGATGATTAGTTCAGGTAATGAGTATAATAAGATAACTGATAAAAAATTTGTACGATCCAGTTATCAGACAACATATTCAAAAATGTTACACACTAATATGTTTGCCTCGTTGTGGAAACAGTAATAGGGCCATTTTTATTTCACGCTTCTGTCAACGAAGTAGGCAGGTTTCATCATGGTTCAGCGTCCGCCCCCGGCAGCTGCGTGGTGAGCGCGACAGAATGTTAACGGCCCGGGTTCGGTTCCCGGCTGGGTCGGAGATTTTCTCCGCTCAGGGACTGAGTGTTGTGTAGCCCTAATCATCCTTATTTCATCCCCATCGAGGCACAAGTCGCCGAAGTGGCGTCAAATCGAAAGACTTGCACCTAGCGAACGGTCTACCCGACGGGCGGCTCTAGTCACATCATGGTTCGGCGGAAGTCGGGTGGATTTTCTGGACTGGTCTGTTCAAACGGCAGTGGACAACCTGAGGATCAACTCTTTTGTCGGTTGGGTACCACATTGTAGGCTAAACATATTGTGCTATCGCTGCCTATCCCGCAGGTCAATACCGATAGCCGCTTCTCTAGTAAGAGTAGAGCGCGAAGAGAAAAGCACGAATTGTGTCGTTTTATCTTCCGGGCTTCTTACATCAGATGCCACAAATCTTTCCAAGACCTATTGTCAGTGTGTAAAAGATAATGGAAACAAATCAGACTTTAATCGAATCTTAACTACAGCTTGACCTCAAGATAAATAAGGATCTCTATGCTATTAGCTACGTGGCTTGTGTCTTCCAAATGATGAACAATTTATGTCAATAACTGTTTGGCTGATGCGATAATTATATAGAATGGCGTGGATCTGTAATGGTATACTCAGTACCCCGATGTATGACAAAACTTACCACCTATGGATGTAATATTTGATTACTAGTGAATAAAATTTTCCAGTATTCCCTAGAACAATGAAGTTGAGAAAGTATAGAGCTCGTTTTAGTTGAGGAATATCAGTACCGTCGCTCATACTGCCGATTTTGTATACCGAATGGGACTGTGTCATACTATGGAAACACACAATCGTTTTATTGGGTAAAGAAGAGCGGGCTACTTTAAATACACCTTGCGTAAAAAAGTCTTATGTTAGAGGAACAGTATCCATACAATGTACCATCACATGGCTCAAAGTTCTGTTACAGATTCGGTATATGATAATTATCGAAGCAATGGAATTAAAAATTTAACTCATCTTGTTGGAAAACGTCATCTGCTCACACACGCTCTTCTTAGCTATGGAGCGAAGTGACGCTGTGGTTACCACACTGAACTCGCATTCGGGAGGACAACGATTCTAATCCGCGCCCGGTCATCCAGATTTATAATTCCCGTAATTTCTCTACATTACTTACTGCAAATGCCTGGAAGGTTCCTTTGAAAGAGCACGGCGATTATATAATTCGAGCTTGTGCCCCGCCTCCGATGACCTCGTTGTCGACGGGTCGGTTAAGACTAATTTTCCCCCATTCCTATTTTCGGCTAGCTTACACTGATTATAAGGGTCTGAAGATCAGAAATTAATGTAAAAATATGTGCTACACACGGCAAATAACTGCATTACAGTATCTACACAGGATACCCAAAGCTTTGGGAGTAATAACTGTATATTTTATTTATTTATTTAATGTGATCTGATTAGGGCCACCAAGCTCACTCTCACATCAGGCCAGGGTTTCACACATACAGTACCTATTACATCATAGTTACCTTAGAATATTACAATTTTAATATGAAAACTATTATTAAAATGATATGACTGTATGAAGTGGCGATGTGAGTAAATTACGTATACTAACTATGAACTGACATAGTTAATACTGGCATTATCTGTACTGCTGCACCCACTAATAGTGATAACAGTAACAATAATAATAATAATAATAATAATAATAATAATAATGACAGTGATTGTTACATTAATAACAATAATGGCAGTGGCAGATAAAAGATGACTTTATAGGTCTAGAAAAACATGTTTTGTGATATGGTGAGTACTGAGAAAAAAAATGTAAGGAGACTACATCGGCTAAAAATACTGGAAAATGGGGAAGATCAGGTTTTAAAGAGGGATGTACAAGGGTAACGACAGCATACAGTTAGAGTGGTAATCTTATTGTTGCTTTAGTAGATATGTCATTACCTGAGAGTTGATATGGTATATCGGTTACATGAAACCTAAATCAAGTATTTTGGCTTTATAAACTAATTTTCATAAATGAATATTAAAATTTTGGTTGAGCTAAATAGCTCACACATTATAGCAGCAACTTATGCTTCTAGCAATTGTTCGCAGTGATGACCGTCATTCTCAACGTGTATAACATGAGGTATTTACAGAAGTGAACACATCCCCCCCCCCCCTCTTGTCCAAATTGTTTGTGGTAGGGGAGTAACTGCTTATTCCACATTATTCCACATAAACTCTCCGAACTACATTCTTCGAAGCGTATGTTTCGCGGACCAGTTGAATGACAGTTATTGTTTAATCTTCTCCGACACTACTCAAACCCTTTTCCTGAATTCTAACAGTAGAATAATCCTTTGTCGAGAATCTTCTCCTCACCTTCTCACAAGTTCTTATCAACAGTGACCCATTTTTCCCATTTGTATGAGTCTTATTGTGAAACTTTTGTAGGCCTATATTCGTTCGGTTTTGGGGGCACTGCATCTTTACCTGAAGTGTGTCCTACGGTAGTTCCCTTTACGAGTAATTCTGCATCTTCGACAACCACTCGTGAACCGTTACCAGTACTAAACCACACTGCAGATGATTTTCAGACGATAATGTATCGTTTTTTGAGGCACCACCACCAACGGTAGAGCAGCAGACAGACGTTTGTTACGAAAAGTAAGCAATTTCACAAACTCGTGAACGAGATGCATTCCTACTACAGGAACTCTACCCGTCTGAAATTTCCATTTCTAGCTCTTGGTTCCTCATTTCAAAATACTCATGAAAGGATCCTTTACCGTGTACATAATTTTGGAACTGAAGGTCTAGGACACCTTTAGAGAGTGTTGGGTTGGGTTGGGTTGTTTAGGGGAAGAGACCAGACAGGGAGATCATCGGTCTCATCGGATTAGGGAAGGACGGGGAAGGAATTCAGCCGTGCCCTTTCGAAGGAACCATCCCTTCATTTGCCTGGAGCGATTTAGGGATATCACGGAAAACGTAAATCAGGATGGTCGGACGCGGGATTGATCCGTCGTCCTTCCGAATGCGATTCCAGTGTGCTAGCCACTGCGCCACCTCGCTCGGTTTAGAGCGTGTGCCATGCTGGTACAGCAGCTTATTTTCTGGTCCTTAGGCCAGTTCGTTGCCCGATGTCCAACTGTATTTCTTCCTTGTTTGCGTTTTATCTATGGCGCGTTGTGTGTACTTCCTGGGACACACGTTGGCATATGTGAACCGCCGACGCTCCGTAAAAATTCACGGCAAAAGCAGTGTCGGAAATGTTCTTCTTGCTTTAGCAAACGGTATTTACTTTTGGAAGCAGGAAGACAGGAAACTTATAACTACATAACGTAAAGATAAGTAATACTATAAGTGTACTAGAAATGAACGTAACGACTGTAACCTGGCGAAGTGTGGATTCGAACTGAAGTTGAATGGCAGATATAGGTCATTCCATGGTGGCATACCACGTTCTCCGCAGCTCCTACCTCGATGATGGGTGAGAGATTTAGAGAATTTTCTGGCCAGCGCACTAGTCAAGGCAGTTCAAGCCAGCAGAGGAAATATATGGTCTTGTGTTATGTTGTTGAAAGGTACGTCACTGAGGTCCGGAACTTAGAGCACAGTCACGGGCCACCACGTGTCAGAAATGTAACGCCTTCCACACCAGTTAACGACTATGCGAGCCAGTGGTGATGGCGTCGTGCACTCACTGGCATCGCGTACCATTAACCCAGTTGCTTGGCCCGTATGACGGTGTGACGATGAGGAATATAATATAATTGAAGGTGGTGGTGGAGGGAGGGGGGAGAGAGGAAAGGAATGAGAAGGAACTAATGATATCAGCTGCACCGGGACCTTCTGCTGAATAAGCAACAACGAGTGAAAATGGGTACCAGAGCAAGACCCGAAAAATGGGTCTCCCACTTACTCGGTACTTGCGTCAACCACTGCGCCATCCGGACTCAGTGTTTATCGCAAAGGCGCAGACCACGTAGGCATGCTCCCCGACCGATTCACCTTCCCAACGAGCGCCGCCTACACACAGTCCCCGTCCATGAGCTCCATGCTCGCTAATTTTAGATTTCCACTGGAGGTCTAACGAAATGTGCACCCACACTGAAGGCTGTTGACGGATTGACCATCGAGGTGAATCAGTAATATTAACACGTGGTCTCTCTTCTTTCGAATCCGTCGGAGAGAGCAGACACCACGCATGGGAATTCAATCGGGCAACGTTCGTTGTCCACGGTGCCTCCGCACTTGGGTACGTCGACCGTGAAGCTGTACACAGATGTAGTATCACTCCTGTGTCCAGTGATGTCGTTAGGTACACCAGCGTCGGCGATGTTCTCGGCTGCCGCGTCTAGGGAAACCATGGCATTGGTCGCCGTGCTGACAATCCTAGGTCCTAGAGACGTCGTCGCTCTACTTGTTTAGCTTTGAACAGGCTGGTTTCCTGACTCAAGGTACATGAGGCGGCTGTAAAATCCTGCTACAAACAAAATGTATCTCATATAGGGTGCTAACTGCGTTAGGTCGTTGAGACCGTGAATGGCGTTGAGTATGGCATTCCTGAGTCCATGGTTTCTGTATTCGTATGACAGTCTTGGGATCCTGACCACCGCGAACCGCAAATTTCTGGAAACATTGAACTAGAATCTGATTAGCCATGCTACTACCGACTCGTACCGGCAGACGTGCCTCATTCTTACACGAAGCATAACACGATCTTCTCACAAATAAATAACACTCAAATTCAATTTCTGAACGGGAAACGCACTGCGTAATGGTACCTTATACAAGGAAACGTATACAAAGTTTTCGAAAAATAGTACTAGGAGAGGTGAGTCAGTAGGTAAAATTCTGAATTAGAACCCATGTCTGCAAACGCACCGTTTCCGTGCTACAACCATGTTGGTACCGTGACCACTTTTACAAGCAATTAATTACACACGTCACAGTATATCAGTTGTTTTACAGTTCCACTCATTAATAGCCAAAGAAATTGCTTGTTTACTCGTTGACAGTTTCTCTTCAAGGTGATGCCGTACGGCCTATTCCAATTCAGTTGTACGGCGTCTCCTTGGAACATCACAGTCACTCCTGCTCATGGCGAAGGTACCCTTTCTCGAAGCCATTGCGTAATTCTGGCTAGAAGGATGTGCGATGACGTCGGCCGTTGTGGAGAACGATCTTGATAATAGCAAACGTAATGCCCTTCCCTTACAGTGAGCATCGACTATCAGAAGACCATGTCGGTATATTCTGCAAACGTGTACTCAACCATGTTGCTCTTACACTGAGAGACACGTGAATGAGTCTCGAAACGGGTCAGAGAGGTAGGACAGACATCAAATGACATGATATAATCTGACGAAACTACTACCCCACCATGACTACCCTTCTGCATGCCCACCCGGCTAGCCGCGCGGTCTAACGCGCTGCTTCCCGAGCGGGAAGGCGTGCCGGTCCCTGCGCGAATCCGCCCGGCGGATTCGTGTCGAGGTCCGGTGTGCTGGCCAGCCTGTGATTGGTTTTTAAGGCGGGTTTCCATCTGCCTCGGCGAAGGCGGGTTGTTTCCACTTATTCCGCCTCAGTTACACAATGTCGGCGATTGCTGCGCAAACACTGTCTCCACGTGCGTGTACACCATCACTACTCTACCACGCAAACATTTGGGGTTACACTCGTCTTGTATGAGACGTTCCCAGGGATGGAGGGGAGGGGAGGGGAGTCCACTGGTGGCCAAACGCCAAAATAACCCTGGGTTCGGTGTGGGGCGGCAGTGGAGTTAGTGGACTTCGATAGCCTGTTGTGGGGTTGTGAACCACTGAGGGCTACGACGGGGACGAAGCCTCTCTGTCGTTTCTAGGCCCCCGGTTAAATAAACATACACATATACACACCCTGTTGCGTACCTACCTTACAAATATGTTTTCAAATTGCTGTAGCACGGAAACGGTACGTTTCTGGACATTGGTCCCTATTCAAAATATTGTGTACTAACTCCCCTCTACAAGTCCTAGAAGTCTGAAACTGGGATTTCCGAACACTCTCTATGGTGTTCCTTCTATCTACTTTGTGAGGTTTCACTGACATGCTAATCACTTCGATATCCAAGACTGTAGTAAACTTCGTGCTAGTATCAAGGTTTTACATGCTGTCTTTATGTTGCTGCACTTTTAACGGGCAGTATTGCATTATGGGAATAATTGTACGAGAATTCTTCATAAGGTAATTTAGTAAGGTAAGTAAAGCAAGTAAGTAAAGTTAGGAAAGTAATACTTAAGGCGTATCAGGATTCATTAAATAATAATTGGGACGTTCTAACATTGTTCAGTTCCTCGACGACAAAAATCCGGTCCTTGGTCACGGAGTCTCAATAACAGCTGTGTGAACATCCCCAATACCGGAAAATTTTATTCCTCCCAGACGTTCTTCCTCGATTGTCTGTAGATTATCCTCTGTGGTCAATTCGATGTCTTTCCATTTTGATCGCGTCCCCCTCGTCTGTGAGGACGGGGCCAAATTGTTGGCATCATTGCGCTACAACTGGACGCGCCATTTCATTTGGTCTATACACCACCAGAACTATACGTCGAATCTGTGTGAAATTTAGGCGTTTTGCTGCAAGAATGGCACTGTCCCACCTACTCCACCTTCAGAGTACATTTCCAGTTTCCGCGTAATTTCATTTCCACCCTTCGTCCGTGACGCAGCAGAAGTCCCTTCTTAATTATAGGCATAGTGAATAATAGTGAATAATATTAATTATTATCATAATTTCTGAATACTTTTCATTTTATACTTTCAAAACGTCTCTTCCTTGTTGCAATATAATATTTATTTACGTTCCACATTAGTTTCACCTTTTACATTCAAATGGCTCTGAGCACTATGGGACTTAACATCTGTTGTCATCAGTCCCCTAGAACTTAGAACTACTTAAACCTAACTAACCTAAGGATTCGAACCTGCGACCGTAGCGGTCACGCGGTTCCAGACTAGAACCGCACGGCCACACCGGCCGGCAAGACATTTTGGGCGATATTTTTAAATACAAATGTTTTTCGTATACATTTGTATCCGAAACAGTTCACACCAAAAATTTAAATGATTAAAATGTTATTTAAAGTAATTTCACTGTGTTTCATCTGTTCATAGTTTACATGCCTTAATTCCATTCCACTTTTGAAAAATATGCACAAGTTCACTTCTAGACTTTTGGTCTTTTAGTTTTCTTACTTCGTTTCAAGTAAGACAAGAAGTGTGAATCACATGACTGTTGCTCTAACGAAAATTTCAAATTTACCGTACGAAAATTGTAAACGATATTTTGGGATAAGTGTTTGTTCGCTAGGCGCCTCTTATCTTGTTCGTGTATATAAATGTTGACAACCTATTGTCTCTTCTTTTGTGTTCTTTATCTTTCTTTCCTTCTCTCTCTCTCTCTCTCTCTATCTCTCTCTCTTTCTGCATCCATCTACCCCCCCCCCCTCACTCTCTCTCTCCCTCTCTCTCTCTCTCTCTCTCTCTCTCTCTCTCTCTCTCTCTCTCTGTGTGTGTGTGTGTGTGTGTGTATTGATCGAAAATGGCGGCCAAACAAACTTGTTATAACTTAAGACATTGCGATTAACAATAATATTAATTAGTTTAACACTTTCGAACCTGTATTTACTATAACTAGAAACAGGAGGAATAATGGCAGAGGAGAAGACTGAAATGTGAGTAACAGTTCCTTTTATAAAAGAATAGGTAGTTAAAACAGAGTGCGTCATTAAAGGGAAAGTGCGGACTGACTACCGTATGTTGCACACAAATGCAGGTTAGTTACAATTAAACCTTAGCTGTTTGAGGTGTTCCCAAGGAAAAACAAGTGGTCTTATGACATTGAATCTTAGTGGAAACATTTGTAAGGACATGTGGATGAGAAGGAACGAATAAACTATTGAAAGAAACACATTATAATTTTCACAGGAAAGGGTAACACTTGTTAAATGCGTATCATGCCTACGTTCCATTTTGCAAACGTGACTCACTGTGGCAACTATCTCCATTGACGACAGGATGAACCCCAGTAGAGACTGCTCATCTGCTGCCCGAAACATCTCAGGTGGGATGGACCCTAGAGTGTTCTGTTGTCGCGACACTGCTTCAGTACCGCAGACTGCACTCAGCATTCTCAGCCGTGGCAACAGTAACTTCGTCAACAATTTGTGGCGCAATGAGCCGTCGGTCCTTCCCAGGAGTAATTCTCAAATCACCAGTTAATTCAAATTTCCGAATCATGTTCTTCAACCCCGTTGCAGGAAGAGGACCTCTCCGTATTCCATTAATGCGGCGATACTCCCAAAGATCAGCACATCCACCGTTGCTGTTTTGATAATACGGCTTTAAGAGTTAAGTCCTGCTCACCTTGTCCAGACTCATGTCGACTGTCTGCAACTGTAATGCACACTGGTGCTTATATTTCAACCCTACGCCGCCGCACCAGCTCTGGCGCCTAATGGCAAGTCATGGCACTAACATTACTAACAACGCAAATTCTGCAGCGTACAGTATGGACATAACTCCTATAAACTATTTACCCATACGGTAAATACACTCCTGGAAATTGAAATAAGAACACCGTGAATTCATTGTCCCAGGAAGAGGAAACTTTATTGACACATTCCTGGGGTCAGATACATCACATGATCACACTGACAGAACCACACGGACATAGACACAGGCAACAAAGCATGCACAATGTCAGCACTAGTACAGTGTATATCCACCTTTCGCAGCAATGCAGGCTGCTATTCTCCCATGGAGACGATCGTAGAGATGCTGGATGTAGTCCTGTGGAACGGCTTGCCATGCCATTTCCACCTGGCGCCTCAGTTGGACCAGCGTTCGTGCTGGACGTGCAGACCGCGTGAGACGACGCTTCATCCAGTCCCAAACATGCTCAATGGGGGACAGATCCGGAGATCTTGCTGGCCAGGGTAGTTGACTTACACCTTCTAGAGCACGTTGGGTGGCACGGGATATATGCGGACGTGCATTGTCCTGTTGGAACAGCAAGTTCCCTTGCCGGTCTAGGAATGGTAGAACGATGGGTTCGATGACGGTTTGGATGTACCGTGCACTATTCAGTGTCCCCTCGACGATCACCAGTGGTGTACGGCCAGTGTAGGAGATCGCTCCCCACACCATGATGCCGGGTGTTGGCCCTATGTGCCTCGGTCGTATGCAGTCCTGATTGTGGCGCTCACCTGCACGGCGCCAAACACGCATACGACCATCATTGGCACCAAGGCAGAAGCGACTCTCATCGCTGAATACGACACGTCTCCATTCGTCCCTCCATTCACGCCTGTCGCGACACCACTGGAGGCGGGCTGCACGATGTTGGGGCGTGAGCGGAAGACGGCCTAACGGTGTGCGGGACCGTAGCCCAGCTTCATGGAGACGGTTGCGAATGGTCCTCGCCGATACCCCAGGATCAACAGTGTCCCTAATTTGCTGGGAAGTGGCGGTGCGGTCTCCTACGGCACTGCGTAGGATCCTACGGTCTTGGCGTGCATCTCTGCGTCGCTGCGGTCCGGTCCCAGGTCGACGGGCACGTGCACCTTCCGCCGACCACTGGCGACAACATCGATGTACTGTGGAGACCTCACGCCCCACGTGTTGAGCAATTCGGCGGTACGTCCACCCGGCCTCCCGCATGCCCACTATACGCCCTCGCTCAAAGTCCGTCAACTGCACATACGGTTCACGTCCACGCTGTCGCGGCATGCTACCAGTGTTAAATACTGCGATGGAGCTCCGCATGCCACGGCAAACTGGCTGACACTGACGGCGGCGGTGCACAAATGCTGCGCAGCTAGCGCCATTCGACGGCCAACACCGCGGTTCCTGGTGTGTCCGCTGTGCCGTGCGTGTGATCATTGCTTGTACAGCCCTCTCGCAGTGTCCGGAGCAAGTATGGTGGGTCTGACACACCGGTGTCAATGTGTTCTTTTTTCCATTTCCAGGAGTGTATTTTCCCGCCTGCGCTGACTCAATTAGCGAAAGTTTAACTACAGTCACTCCATATGTGGAAAATATAATGACTACGCGATGCATATTTTCTTTTCGTCATTCTCACGTACAGTAAGTTTTCACTTTAGGAGGTAACAGTGCTGTGAAGTGCACTGAGGAAGGCTGCTGGTGTGGCAGCGCCAGCGGCCGGCTTCAACTAAATCCTCTCCCGTTCCCTGCCAAAGCCCATCCCCCACCCACCCCCACCACCCTTCCACAGCCACTGCGCCGCGATTACTCTCTCCTCCACACCTGACGTTGCCGCCGCCGATTTCAGATCTCATTGCGTCGCTTTAATTTTTCCCTCTCGCGGAGCGTGATGGATACGAACCCCGTCATTAACGGAAAAGGGGTGGAGGCGACAAATGCGAAAATATGAATGATAGCAATACTAAAGGATGAGAACAAGACGGGATTTTCCTCTTTTTGTGTTCTCTGCGGCCACTAGCCTCGTCTACAGTTCTAACAAATTACTTTTTCCGTCAACCAGATTCCTATCTTCTGCTGAGAGGTTCATAAATCTCTTCGAGGGTGTGCTACTACTAACCTCCTTTATGTTCGTGAAAATTTCTCCACAGATTTATTATTACGTTCATCTTTCAGGACATGCACGATCGCCTTGTGGAAAATGCGATCCTTCTGATAGTATACAAAAACATTTCCGTTTATGTAAGTTACGTAAATATTACAACCGACAGTCATCTACCTAGCATTCAATTAGATCTTTTTTCTTTTTCCATCACTCGACTGTTTGTCACACATGTGCAGTTTACGCAAATGAAGCATATTTAGTCGAATACAATAGTGCAAAAGTTTGAATCACACAAACATATGTAGCACAAGTGAAGTAACGCTAAAGAGCTTAAGTTTGTCCGGCATTTTACCCATCGGAGAACCTTATCGCTAAATTGGTTTTACTTATTGAGTTGGAGAATAAAAAATTCTTCTTGGTTGCCAGCTATACGAGCTACACCGAGGTCAGTCATCAGTATTAGGCTTTATGGCTTGTATTAAAAATGACATAATGTAAGTGTTCACGCAATTTTAAATCAGCATTCTAATCAGTCCTGTCTACAGGATTTATATATTCTCCCCAGAGCTTTCTATAGGAACGAGTTATTTTCACATTTACAGTAACCCCGTACCTTTAAGTATCCACATAAGAACTAAGTGTTCTCTGAGAACAACACGATCACACTTGAACAGCCACGCCTTTCAACTTCACTGTAATTACCACGCAAATTAATAAATATTGGTTACTGCATATTCTCCAGATCTGTCTACAGGCAACGAAATGTTAAAAAATCCATTAACTGTTGCATAAAATTATTTTCCATTTGGGTGTCTGCATTTCACCTTCTGCGAAACACAATATATTTCGTTTTTATTATTTACCCAGAAATGTTTCAGCACCTACGTGTCACCTTCTGAAGCTTTCGATATTTTATGTCAAAATGTTACATAAATTTTGTCGTTGTTTTAGTATTCGTAGTCGGAAAACTGTAATATGTGCGTATTTTATTTCTTTCATTTTTCACCTGTAATTACATTGTGATAGTGGATTTGTTTAGGTCTGCTTGCATGTCATCAACAAAGTAAAACAATTTTCCGAGAGTAATAGAAGTTCGAGTTCCGTACTTACTTTTCCCATACTTTGTTGATTCATTGGTGTGTTTTGTTGTTTGATTGCACTTGTGATTGAAAAACGTGCACGCAATTACAATCAAACAAAAAGACACACCAATAATTCGGCACAATGTAGGAAACGTTGATACAGGATGCACACCACTACAATTCCTGAAAATATGTTTTCAGAATCAATAACTCGCTAAGCAAACTATTGTAACTACTTTATAGATGACATGCGCTGTAAAACCATGAAAAGGCGTAAAAGGAACAAGACCTCTACAAATTCAGTTTCAAAATTTATATAATTTCTGGTGCCCAACCAAAAACTTTTAAAAACCGCTCTTATTATAGTTTTAGGTTTAAGATAGAAGAACGACGACGAACTATGTATAAGACATTTACAGAAATAAGAGATCCGTAAAATGTGGAACATAGGTGTCGAAACATGTCTGAGTAAATGGAAAAAAAGACATTATGTTTTTCCGGGGGCGGGGTTTATAAAAATTAATGTGCAGCACCGAAAAACCGTCAAGTGGAGCCTCTAACCCCAACAAGATTATAGTGTCTTTCCATTGTTAGGCGCCTCTGTGGCAGTGGTCTTTTTTTAGTATTTAGCATGGCTTATTGGCAGTTACGTCACCGCAGCAACAAAAGTGAAGCCCACTGAGCAGGTTAATCTCATTGCTAGAAGTTAATACTGATGCATGATGAATTATTTAATGAGAGTAGCGTTAGATGAATGTTATTAAGGCTATGGAGATCGGTGTCAACTAGAGTAAAATGCTTCTGGCGTGTGCAGAGCTGCATAAACGCCTACCATCACCCTCTGGGCATCGACATTTCCTGCAGTCTGCGCATTTCAACATTTAACGTGATTAAAGCACTGAAAATCAGAATAGGGATGGAAATTAGATCTGTCATATCCACACTCCCTGAGACTTCACGGACGGAGAGGGTTTGTCATGCTATTTCAGTAATTACAACATCGAGTCAAATTTACAGAGAACTCGACAGTGCGAGCCCACCTATTATGACGTTGCACTCTCTCTGGCCTGAATGCTTGTTCTGAAACATTTGGCAGAGGTGTCATAATACAGTTGTTGCCTCTCCTGATGCAATATATTGCTACTCGTTGTTCATATCCTGTATAATGGCACAGGACGGAGCTCACGTTTGATCTATTCTTGCACATTCTCTGTCGGGGAGAGATCTGAGGATCAGTACTTCTGCATCATGCAGAGGGGTCAGAGATACACGTCTCATGTGTGGACAAGCTGTGACACGCCCGGGGGTACAAATGGGGGTGGGGTACCTGAAATTGACTTCTCGTTTCGTGACCGTTGCTTTTCTTGACCGTGCGCCCTGTCCACACCACGTACCTGATAATCCCGTGGCGGTCTTACTGGTCTGCTTCACACTGCTGTTGGCTTGCCTGAAGTTATTTATCGAAATACGCAAACGAATAAGGGGAGCCACTCAACGTTAAAACACAACACTGTTCGACGTCTGGTATGAACATCTATATTCTGAGATGATATGGAATCCACAGGTTGCACTGTTTACACTTTAAATCGTAAATGTTTATCCCAACTAACAATCTCTATGATTAACAGTCCAAAATATAATTCAGACGAGCGTACGCGTAACCGACACGACGCGGGTGATTGTTGATGATGCGGAAGCCGAATGATCGAACGAAAGTTCTTACGCTCGTCACACATACAGATATCTGGTAATAGTCCTCCTTGTCACTAGTAATGATATAACACTGTTCGTAAATTAATTTTTCAGTTCTCAGTTCTCACTTGTACGAGCGCGCGCGTAACCGTCGCGGCGCGGATGATTGTTGATAATGCGGAAACGCGATGATCGAACGCACGTCCTCAAGCTCGCTACAAGACACAGGCACTTGACTGCACTCTTTTATGGTAACTAATTTTTACTGATTCACATTGGTTCATTCTGGGAGACCGAACACGGCGCGGATGATCGATGCTGTGCGACACGCAACGAGAGGAAACATAAATACGTTATCGACGGCACTGCTCATTTTTTCATTACTTTTTGACGCACTTTCCTCTGAATCACTTCCATATTTCATCACTTTACTGTAACAGCACTTGTAGCAACACTTCAACCTAAATACTAAAAAAGCCTCTCACATGCAGAGCTACACACTACACAACATAACCGTTTCGTGTCCCGCGCTCGACTCACTACAGACGCGGCTGCCCGCAAAGATACTCCACAACTAAGCCAGCGATATGACAATACGCTTACAAAGCATTGTCCCATTGAAAAATGGCATCACGATTTTGTCACGTGAGATGTGTGACATGAGAACACATGATGTTCGTGACACGTTGTTGTGCCGTCAGAGTTCGCTCAACCGTTACTAGACGTCACCTGGCGTCATACCCGATGACTCCCCATATCATGACTCCAGGAGTAAAGCCGCTGTGCCACTCAAAACAGTTGGAAGAAAGGGTCCTCTCCACGGGTTGAGGCGATACTCACCGACTAAGGTCATACAGCGTATTTCAGAAAAGATAATCATCGATGAACACAATGTGATGCCATTCATCAACAGTCCATGCTTCCTACTGACGGCACCTGTCCAAACGCAGACTTTTGTGTTGTGGTGATTACGGCAGCATCCGTATAGGACGATAAATCCCTAGTCCGGCTGCTTCTAATCTCTTGCCAATGGTGCGGGACGACATAGAGAGTTACAAGGAACCATTACTTTTTCTCGGATGGAAGACGCAGATGTATTCTGTTGCACAAAATGGCGATCTCCCCTTATATTGCTCAGACGACCGGAATGTTGACGAAATGTATGCCTGCCCTCATGTTCCCATGCAGTTCAACATCGAAACACCGTCACATCCTGATACCCCACAAATCATTACACTGCACGATTCGATCATCCGGACGTACGGAGACTCACAGCGAGGCCACTTTGAAATTCTGTCAGGTGCTCATAACATTGTCTCACACGACTATGCGGCATCTCCATGTCCTTCACAGAAATCACTCAGCACCTGTCACTGTTTACGCCCCTTACCAGGCTGGTAACACATCACATGTGATTTTTTTTATTTGGTATTCTCTATTAATCTGATATCTGGATGCAAGAACAGATCAAATGTTGCAAATGAATAAATGAGTGAATGTAAAACATAATTTTAACATTATTTCAAATGTGTTAGTATAATTAAGCATTATTGTGTTTAAGGAAAAAATATTTATGAAATATATAATTAAAAATAATATGTAAGTTTAAAAAATCTACATATTACCCATTGCCGACATGATGCAAACATATATCCTCATCCAGAATCCAGACTGCATGTGCTATAGGTCCGCTGTAGTACGCTACCTCCTACATCACAAAATTTTTAATTTTTTTATTTTAGAATAGACTGTAATGTGCAGTACTACGCTACACAGCATTACGTCACACTCTGCTACTGTATTTGGTATCAGAACTGGGATTCTTCATTTTGTCTAGATAGTTAGGCCCTGGAGCGCTGAGGCGCAACTCACGATTCACAGTGGATATGCTGCTGGGCCACCCGAGGTACAGAGATTGGGAGATAACCGTCAGGGACTCAGGAAATCCCCGAGGCTCATGTCTTTGCTAGTTCTGAAAGGTTTTTGTATGTGGATGTTCTGCCGTGGTGCGTCTCTGTGTCATGATGTATGGCCTTTCCTTGGTTACCTTGTGCCACACTTCCTCATTCCTTATTATGTTCTTGACTAATGTTGCACCAAGGACATTTCTACACTGGTCAGTAATATCTTGTCTAATGGCACACTCAGAGACGATGTGCGCCGTGGTGCCGAGTCCCCCACATTCATTAGTGTTTGTGGTGCGTTGTCGCATTTTCAGTAGGTACCTCGGATATGACAGGTGGAGCATAGCTGCTTCTGTCAGAAGGAAATATGATTCATTCTAGGTCATCCTTTAATGTCATAGAGGATTTGGTTGGCTCTGCTCCCTCTTTCTGGCATGTCCCAGATTTCTTGCCATTCTCTATCAACGTATCCCTTATTTCCTTATTTGATGTGCCTTTTGTGCCCCGTATCTCTTTTACCTTACCGTATTCACACTTTTTGAGCCATTGTGGTGCATCTCTCTTCCTTACGAATAGGTCCAGTGGTACTAAGCCTAGTTTCACTTGCAGCGCCTCAGTCAGCGTTGTTCTATACGCACCTGCCAGGCACAGGAGTTCACTTCTCTGTGCTCGCCGAACAGCCTGTGCTGTCTTTACCTTTCTGGCTCTACGACCTAACACGCTTCACATGGCTCTAAGCACTATGGGACTTAACATCTGAGGTCATCAGCCCCCTAGACTTAGAACTACTTAAACCTAACTAACCTAAGGACACCACACACATCCATGCCCGAGGCAGGATTCGAACCTGCGACCGTAGCAGCAGCGCGGTTCCGGACTGAAGCGCCAGGAGCCGCTCGGCCACAGCGCCCGGCCCTAACACGCTTAATTCGTATCCTGCAAAAGCGATTAAGATTGCGCTGCGTTACGCACTTATTCCACTTAGAGAAAACTGAAATATTCTTTGGCCAATTGTTTCTATTTGTTCAGGATTTTACAATCTCTCTGGCAAACAGTTTCAATTTGTGCATGAAACTATTGATTTTTGTTTGTGTTTAAACCTAGGTACCTATTTACTTCTATTCTCTTCACAGTTTGGTAATTTATCCTGATTGTGGGATTTCTCGATCTCGATAAAGTTCCTTTTTGGAATAAAATCTTTTTTGTCTGCTGCTGTGATTAGTTTATTTTCTATGCACCAATTACTAGGTGTTTCAAGATGTTCCTCTAATTTAGCCCTTTTATTAGCAGATACTGTAAATAGCAGATAGTCTGCGTAGGTGATGCAGCCTCTTGTGTTTCCCATATTCTGAAGCTGGTTCAGTAATGGCCTCTAATCCATCATCCCAGAAGTCTGGTCCACAAACAGAGCCCTGAAGATAGCCTTTGGTGACATCATTTACAATTTTCTTTCCTGGTTGTTCTTTCATCTGCCTGTGCAATAGCCTGATAGGCTTTTATAGACACACCTGCGACAGCCAATCTGCGTCAGCCTTTTGAGCGGATCAGGTCACCATAAATTATCGACTGCCCTAGCTATATCAATGATTATGTCGTCTGTGCTATTCACAACATACATTGCGTGATTTTTCGTATCCTCGGTGTATTTCCTTTTGCTGAAACTGCACTGCGCTGGGCTCATGCCAGTTACTTGTCTGTGATCTCTCAGGCAGCGGCACAGAAGCTTTTCTTGTACTTTGACTAGAATATTTACCAAAGAAATTATCCTGTGGGGTTTCGGTTCTCTTGCATCTTTGTCTTCCCCTTTCTGTAGCGCCAGAATATTCTTTATTTTAAAGATTCTGGACACACATCCCAGCTAAAGAAATTCATTAAATAGCACTGTTAGATATGAAATAATGTGGTGGAACACTTCTGCCGTAATTGTATCTGGCCCAGATCCTCCGTCTTCTTTAACTTCATTATTTCCAGCCTCACTTCTTCCTGGGTGAATGGAATCATAATCTGATTATTCGCATGCTGCTCTAGAAATTGAGAACGAAGACGCAGACAGTACTCTGTGTCTTCCATCGTCGTACCGTGCGGGTACAGCGCTCTCAGTAGGTACAGCACTGATGTCTCTCGCTGTGACCGCACACTTCGGACATCATAGCGCCTACTGCATCGGCATCCCACTTTTTCAGGAAAACCTACGTCGTCTGTGTAATCAAAACAAAGACCTACCGGCGGCTACAACACAACACACCACCAGGTCTCCACAAACGCCCGAATAGGGACCGCTACCCACTCGAAGAGCCTGCAGGACAGCTTCACCAAAGGTCGCAGCTAGCCTAGGAACTACTTTGCTGCGCCAAGTACGTGAGCAAGTAGTTCCGGCAGAAACATCGGCCAACGGGATTTATAAGACGGCGCACTGCCGGCAAAAGGACAATACGACCACGTTTTTCTGTCCATTTTCGTACAGTCACCAGCCGTGGCCTGCTCTCGTCCAGTCACTTTTTTCTTTGACCATAGAGTTGGCGTATTGCTGCATCCCTCCCCTGTTCTTCCACCGTCAGAGGGTGGCACGGAACTTAAAGTTCCACCGCCACACCTTCAACGTGCTACGCTCGGCTGTTATTCAGCCGTAGCTTTGAGTCTCCCCTCACTTGTCCACCAAGACAGTTAGGATCTGAACCGGTGACGTTGTGTATCAGTAAACTCCCACAAAAAAAGGCAAGAGGCAGTTGTACGCACCGCTCGGAGGGATATAGAGCTACCGCCCCGGCAGCCACGGCCAGACGCCTCTTATACCTCGCTGATATCTTGGTACAGTCGACGAACCTCTTAACGTTATAGAACTGTTAGAGTTCGCTTCTCGTGAAGAGAAGGGTCTTTATTATTATTATTATTATTATTATTATTATTATTATTTGTTATTCTTTAATTGTGTCGATCCGCTGTGGGGATCGACTCTGTTGTTCTTTTGGGTACTGTATTATTGTTTCGTTTTGGTGAGTCCATAAAATTGATTTCGGACTTGTTTTCCGCATTTCTATTCTGCTGGCGCAGATACTTCGTCTCTAATCTGTCGTCATCGTGCAGTCGAATCGTATCAAGGTTGATACTACAGTGGGTGACTGAACCTCGTTTGTTACAAAAGTGTATGGTAAACCCCAACCATCTGTAACCATTTGATCTTTGACATATGCCCCCCATTTTTGCTTTCTGACTGTGCGATAGAAACTCAACTTTCTATGTCCTTATGTTTCGTCTAAGCATCTCAGGTAGCGTCTTCTAACCTGCTTTGCTCTGCATCGTAAGGACTGTAGGTCAATACACCATGGAATTTTAAACTCTTCCTACTTCCTAACACACGTTGGTGTCTCTTGGTCTTGCGCCGTCTGCAACGCTCGCACTAATTCTTTGACTCCGTTATAAAGTTCTCGGCCATGCAGTGTTTCTGTTTTGAATTCCGCCTTCAAATTTTTCAGCTCTCTTTGCGCATATTGTACGTCTATACGCTCAAGATGGATGTTAATGTGTAAGTAATCATTTGCATCTATTATTTTGAAGTAACTATGATTATGGTCATTTGTAAGTCCTTGACAGACAGCTCAGGTTAGAATGAGCTCAATGAATTTCCAGTCTGACTATTTTTGTTGTGAGTTTCGAAAGCAGGTGGGTGGAGAGGCATATTCGTGACATGAAGCCCAAATTCTTGTATATCGTGACATCGCATTCTCGTCTAGTTGGAAAATGTGTCTGTCGTGTCCATCCGGTAACGCTGCTATCTTTAACCTTTCTATGTATGGTTGAATTTCCCAACTGCATTGCAATTATCGATTAATTACGTAAATTTTTCTTAAGACAGTCATTACTTCTGCTGACAACGCGTGTTCGTTGCAGAGTTGGTCTTTGTCACTGTAATATTTTTATGCAGCACCACAATTTCGGTCATTACTCGATAGTCTAATGCCATGTCTGGCATGGGAAGTACTACTCGTGTACACACAGTATGTGTAGGTCCCTCTCTAACACTTCTAACAACGTGAACAAACAAAGTTCAATCTGGTGTCCATTCCAACAGTCACAGAAAATTGCAGCTGCAGTCAGTTGCGTACTCTCCGGTGGAGTGTATGTGGCGAAGTTACAGACGTCCGACTATGATTCTGGGTGCTTAGCTTTTTTCTTGTCAGGCTATGTATGTGTGGGTATTAAAACTGCTTTGAAACTTTCAGTATCTTGTTATCCATCCACGATCTAGTAAACGATGGAAATATCACATTTCACAATTTCTCTGTAGCTTTCGGTTCTGTAATTTGTAAAATAGTCTGACAGAAAAAAATAGACCTTCCGCAGTTTGTAATGGAAATATCATGTTTCGCGCGAGTTGCGCTGTTGCAGAAACCGATAGGAAAATATTCAGTTTCTGACTTTTGTTGTCCATCGTCTGTCTGACATGGAGATAATTAGTGGAAACAAGGGAGAAAGAGGAAAGTTTGAAACGAACATGTGCGTTACTGACGTGCGAGCTGAGGGTGGAAATGAGGAAACTAATAATAACATTTATTGTATGGAGTGTCGAGTTTCTCTCGTTGGGTGTTGGGCAGACACAAGAAGAGGAACGAAATGAGCGCAATGTCTGCCGCGAGGGAGCTCAACGCAGCTGAGGCGAGGGAAATGAAACCCGCTCCAACCTGTCCAGATAAGGCTGCCTGTTTACCTCGTGCATGTAATGCTAGAGGACCTGGATTTAATTCAGTTTCGGAACTTCTAGGTTTACGGGCTTCTATCTTAATTCAGTCATATTCGCATGGCCAAGTTTATTTTCAGTTGGAAATTTATTAGCCGAAACAACACATTACACTGTCATATCAGAATTATCGTCCATCCATCAGTGAAAGAAATGACAGAACGTAATTTTTTTTTCCCCCGAAGACTGACTGAGACCTGTAGATTTAGATACACACTGCCTCTGTCTCGCCCATTTTCCCTGTAAAATTATACGATACGTTATATCAAAACGTAGCAGACTTTCTTTTTAATGCAAACTAGAGCTGCACTGTTAGGTATTGGATTGTGCTTCGTATCTACTGCGATGCGTTATGAATTTCATGCATTTCTGCACGGCAAAATATGAATTTTTCTGGAAGGCGAATACCAAAGACGTGGGTAGGGAAGCTGATTGAAGAGACAGTAGAGTACCCAAATTTAGATTCCTCATTGCAAACTTGTAATAAAATTTCAGTGAGTTGTAAAACGGTGCTTCAAAGAATGCACGGGAAGTACATTGACTTTTAAATGTGGTTGAATTCTAAATAACTACAAATTTCTAATGAAATAAAGGTGATGCCTTTGTCCAACCATGGCATAACATTGACATCTACCAAACCGATTTCTAAAAGATAGTTTTAAGCACTTCACAGAAATCTGAAAGGGGCTTGATATTCACAAACGATTATGGTGCGCAGTGCGTGGCACCGTATACAGTAGACGTTAGGAAAACAGATGTAACTGAAAACATCCATTCATACTGCGAAAACGTCAAGACGTGAATTGTTTCAAATACAACGTATGTTGGGGTCAAAATGGTGTAATATTTCAAAATACAGACTGAAGATATTCATAATAAAATATGTAACATGTCTGAGTTAAAAAATACCAACGTGCCAGAATGTATAACGCTTTTTGTTCACAAACGAATATGCTTAATGTTATTAACTACCTTGTAGCTGCTGGGAGCCTAAGAAAAATCTTATATTAAAGTCATTCACGAATAAGGAGGAACTGGAATAAGGAGCTCCTTACTGTGCGAGTTACGAGATTCATTGCTACTAGTCCAAAATACATATGTCATTAATGTGGAGGAGGCTGTTCTCTTGTCCTTATACGACGTTCTCGATACAATATCTGACGTAAACTAGGAGGGAAAAGACGGTTGAAAAGATGTAATTAGAAACGCCATTCTGGATGCTGTCAGAGAAAATTCCAACAGATATCGGCCTTCCTATGAACGAAAAATATGTAATAGGTGATGTTTCCCTAAGCAGTCCAGATGTATAGCTGCCGCTAGCAGCGTGGGGTTACTAACGCCGAAATGAGATTCTTGACTCCAAACTGAAAGTTACTAAAGGTGATACGGCAGTTGGCAATGTGCCGAAACGACTTCCAGATTTTTCAGATGGCGTTAGTGAGGACAATTCCGCGATATATATTTTGGTGAGTAGGGTCTTTCTCAGGGACAGTGTCGTGTATATTAAGGAATCTTATCGCCAGTGAGTTTTCGCAGTACCCTGTGGTAGCCATTATCACGATTTAGTTACGTCACGTCCAGCAGACATTGCCTTATACTACTCAAACACTAAGAAATGGTGGTAGTAAAATTCCTTGTCGATAGAACGATAATTCAAGCTTCTTAACAAGTATTTTTCCCACGACCACAAATTTAGTAAAAAGATATTGCTTTCCATCTCACCTCCTGTCACCTATCAAATAACACAAGATCTAAAATTGCCCTAACTAAGGTATCATGTTCTCTTTACTCGCTTTCTTAGTCTGGAAAAACGCTATCACGTAGTACGTCAGTTTCAGCAAATAAGTCTATCAGGCAATATCTCTCCAACTTTCGCATTCAAGAGTTGGACACAAAGGATCTTTTGTCGTAAGTAAAGCATTTCTTCGTGCACACTTCCTGCCTTACCGCATTTTATTACAAAAGAAATCAGGTATTTCTCTTGTCTTACAATGCGTCTCATTATCAAGTCTCTATAGCGGATAGAATAACCTCCCCACCCCATCCGACCCCTTCCCTTTCTGACTGGTACCTAGTCTCCTCAAATATTGACATTAACGCCATCCTAGTTCTGTCCCTTAATTACTGGAAGCCTTCAGACTTTTCTACGAAGAGCTAATTAAATCTGATATTATCTTACACAAAAGTGGCTGGTGAGAGGTTGTTTTACAACTTTTCAGCTTTCCTTAAGTCTAAGTATCGCTCTGGTAAAAATATCTGTTCTAATTATATTCTTCTACAGAAGTGTTTGTCATATCGCGATCAATGTTTCGAAGAGTTGTATCCGACGCTGGATGGCAGCAATTGTCTTAAAGTGGTCCAAGACTTCCTCTTCGTGTGCCACTTCATGCAGGTATTTAGCTGCGAATTTGTACGGTATGTGAAATAACCTTCGCAAGGCCCTGCTCTAGTGTGTCTGGAATCTGAGAAGATGAGTCCTTGCTGCCGTACCCCATGCTGAACAGCCATAATCCATTATCTGCATCTGGTCTGAAGTGATCTTCTAAAACATCAGCAGGAGTGTTCGCTTTTTCCTCAGCTCGGTAACACATCCTACCTGCGGTTTTCAGGGGTGGTGTTCGAGTTCTGGTGGTGGTGAAAATTCTGACTGTCCCACGCTGAGGCATCAGGTTGTAGCGAGGAGAGTTCTCAGCTGATCGCTGTTGCTTAAGATTGGAGAGCGTCGCATTAATTTGCCTCCTTACCAAATAAGTTCTTCGCTTGGCGTTGAGGTCTCTCATAATAGGTCATTCTTTGCAGCGGTGATTGCCCTTCCTTGTCATTTCTTGAATTTCCCTTCATAGAGTGGGGACGGGCGCTCTCATCTTGATGGTGGCCGAGTGGGAGCACCTACGGCTTTAGTGATGGTGGTGCTGAAAGTAACAAGGAGTTTGTCAACACGGTGTACCTCTCTAGCCAATGACCACTCCAGGAAGCGTGATAAATGCTTGCTACAACTGTCCCAGTTTGTCTGCCGAAGATTCTTCTTGATGCCTCTGGTCACTGGCTCCATGTCCAATCTGAATATGACAGGCATGTGATCAGAAGACAGAGGTCCTACAACATTAGCTGTCACAAAACTGTTGATGCCTTTTCTGATAGCTATCAGGATTTCCTGTATGTGGGTAAAACGTTGGTTCAGTTGGCCCACGGTGGTATACGTGTTGTTCATCAGCCACTTGCAGTAGTCGCCTTCCACTGTGGTTGGTGGTTATCGAGTTCCATGCTGCGTGCTTCTAGATGAGATCACGATCCACAAATAGTTTCCCTCTCCGTTGTAACAGCTGCCGTTCGTCACCTATACTCAGACGTCTTCGAGGCGGTGTCTAAGCTGCTATGATTGTAATGGTTCCTGAAGTTCTCTCAATAGCTGCTGCCGTTGTATCAGTAGCCTGTAGTTTTGGTTCAGGTGCAGCATATGGGCGAATAGATGCTTTCATGTAGATGGCTGTGCAACCAATGGCAGTCACGTGATCAGTCCTGTAGCATCGACAACTAGCTATGTCAGTTCTAAAGCCGGGCTTCGTGTGAGTTTCAGTCATTAAGCGTATATCGAAGAGTTCGTCTCCCAAAACCTGTTGAAATTCTAACAGGTGAGAAAATAGTCCACTGGCATTGTACGTTAGGTACTGTAGGTCTTCAATTCTTCTGATTATGGGTTGCTGAGGTGTGGCTTCCTGCAATGGTGCCTCTGCTGATGGCTTCAAAAAAATGGCTCTGAGCATTATGGGACTCAACATCTTAGGTCATAAGTCCCCTAGAACTTAGAACTACTTAAACCTAACTAACCTAAGGACATCACACACACCCATGCCCGAGGCAGGATCGAACCTGCGACCGTAGCAGTCCCGCTGATGGCTTCGTCTACAGCTTTAGTTACGCTGCCAGGTAAACTAGCTAGCGTTCTGCTGATGTCAGCGGTTGGTACTGTCCGGTTCGTGAGTAGCCTGGCCACGTCCGTAAGTTTCAGTTTGACTGTCTGCTGTGATTGCTGTATTTTGCCTTCTCTCCTGAGGTGATTTGGTTTTTGATGCTGAGATATCGGTAGACCAGGAAATTCTGCCCCGCCAGTATGGGTCTGGCTTCTGACTCCCTTGACAACGTATCTGTATGTTGCCAGTAGACCACATGTGGATTCCTTCCAAATGCCATGTTGCCCTAGTATTCGCCGCTGTCTTCTGCTGGCTTCCTTGTGCATCTGGCATCTTTTGTAATTTGCGGGATAGCTCTGCTAACAAAGTGCGCATTTAGCAGGGGTCTGTCCCGCTTGTGTGACCTGTCTGTAGTCATGGGGTCAGCTGGACTTGACCCCGACCGGCAGCAAAGTACAATGGCATGCCACTTGGTTAAATCCTTGGCAGCAGGAACACTGTGTGTGTCCTTGAGAAACTTTCAGCTTCTCGACTTCGTTCGACTAGTGGCAAAGCCTCATTAGTGTACAACACTATCGTCAACAGAACAAATAGTCCTGCTACGGAAAAAGCCACGTATAACACGATTATATGGGGAATTGTGCGTATATTATACACCTGGCCTATAATGTTGCGCCCCTCCCCCCCCCCCTTACATTTTACGGGACGTGATCGTGATGTATGACTAATGGATATGGAAATCAGACTGTCAGTTCTTTTCCTAAAAGTTTTCTACGCTGTTAGAAAGAAACGCAGAAAAAATTGGGTAACATTAAAAGTAGCACCTTTCTCCATGAAGTTCATTAAGTGGTTTGTCTAATGGATTTACGGTTTCCAGGCTATCTAGGCAAAGAAATGATTAAATTCCAGAAAATCAGAAGTAAATTTGGCCTACTTTGCTCCGGTTCCCTAACATAACTTCACGCACATATACAACTTTACAAGATATGGTCCTGAGAAACACATAGCAATCGTTTAGCTACTACGCCAACATACATGTATTGTTTTGACATACAAAGGCAACGTATTTTTAATCATCACGTTGTGCTAAAAAAATTGGCCAGGGGGACTTCTATGTTTCATTTTGTATAAACAACAAATTGAATACTTAAATATTCTATTAGCATAATGCACATATTTGAAGTTGTTAAGACTTTATACCTTTCTTTTGATAAATGATCTGTCAAAAGCTAAAGGTAGGGTGTGGTCGCTTTATATTTTCATTCAGAATTTTTATGCAGCCCTAATTTATTGTTACTAAGCAATTTTCTTTTTACTGCTTTGGTGTACTTTCCTGAATTTAATTTATAACTAAAGGATTTCTAGCCTTGATTAACTCGAAACTTATTTACCCACTTTCACTTTACTTAGTGCGTCACAGAGAGAAAGGATATTAAAATTGTTAAATTGGTCTGAAAACATCTTTCAATACTTAAGCAAAATTTCACTTCAGCACTTCTACCACGTAAATCATACAACACTTTTATCTGCACTTTGAAAGTTATTCTACAACAATTATTTTCAGACATTTATTCAAAGATGAAAATTAGTGCTCGAAGATACTGAATAAAGCACAAAAAATGTTTTTAACAGGTTCTTCGGAATAATTAAACACCGGAAAATAATCCTATATAGTTGAATGATTAGGAATAAATAACACGGTTAACCATATTTTATGTTTTACAAAGTAGTCATTAAAATAAAATTAATTTTGAAGTGATGGTTTATGCGATGGTTCGTAACCTGTCGGCTGTAGGCGTTTGGTATGACGGATGGTAATAGCGTCTACACTACCCATGGAACGGCGTACAAGATTCTTGACGTATGGGCTAATTAATTCTTCTTGGCGTCGTTACAACGTTCGTAACGCAGCGAAACAACTTGTACTAAGGCCGAAATGATTCAGCAGTCATCATCCGAGACTATTGTGCAACAGATTACAGGCAAGGCATCGCCTGCATTGTCTGAGTGTTCCCTCTTTCACTGCTACCTACAGACTGACCCTTCTCGTTCCCGCTCCCTCTACAGGTAGCGAGACAAAAATCCCAAACAGCGTTTACGCTTCCCAGAGTAACTCCCGTGCAGCACAAAAGCGCGCTATGTTTTATACAACAGATATTCTGTACATTGCCCCTAAGCGTGTACAATTTTATACAAACGACAGCTTGCACAAATACATAAAATTACATACACTAACAGTTTCATTTCGTTAATCCACAACAAAATGCTGTTTAGTAAATTATACATCTCACAATTCTTTACATAAGTTAGGAACATACATTAGCAAAGCACTATGAAACTAAGTATATATCACACTTTTCAAATAGTCTTTACGTATCACAGTTACAATAAGACAATGCAAAATGAAAAAAAATTATATAAATTTCAATCACCGATTGAATAATGTTGTAATAAGCAAAAGTATTTCTCAATGTTCTGCTGTGTCTTGAAGTATAATGACTCGTCACGTCGTTTTCCTCGGTATACCTCGGTAGTACAAGTAGTCCTCAACAGTAACCACAAAACTTCAAATCCTTCTTATAGTTCTTTGTTTCTCACATCATTAGAAATGCCGTAGATAGCTGTATTCAACCTCTGCGACTTCACCTTGGCAAAGGTGAAGTACGGTATCCCTCTCGCTTCTACAATGTCCATGACTTTGACATAACTACAGACATCAGTCAACTTCAATCTATCCCCAATCGCCTGTCTGGCGGTGAAAGAATACTTGCAATTATTCTTTAACCAATCACACAGGTCTTAGTATGCCCGGTATCTCTTGATACTGTAGCACGAGCTGTTCTGTGTCTTAGGCTATGGCTGCTGCGCGGCTCCATCTTGATTTGCTTGAGTGCATTCATGAATAGCTTTATACCTGTTGCTGGTCTCCACAACTGACACTTCCGTGAGTTGCTTCCGTTTCGCCTGCCTCTTCTTCGGCGGGTTAATGAAGCCTTCTTCATCTGCGATAATGGGCTGCCGTCTGTTTCCTGGAGTGGTGTTGTCATCTCTTCTTTCCCGTACATAGGTCTTCACAAGTGCAGAACGCTCGAATTACATTTCTCCTCGCAGGAAAATTCCGTATTGCATGCCCTCTCGGAGACAATGCACGCCGCCTTGCCCGTCCTACACAAGTTTGCCTCCCGCTATAGCGATAGTCGTTTTAGCGGTAGCGGCTGGTGGAGCGGCACAGTCGGACAACAGACGGCCGACTACCACGTGGTCCAGGCAACTGCCTCGGCCGCGCATAAAGACCTTCTCTTGCCTTGAGATCGCGCATTCGAATGTTCACAATAGGAAACACGACCATCGTGGCGTAATACGTCAAAAAACGAATTCATGGCGCTACTAGTCTCGTAATAGACCAAAGACCTAATAGATGGTGCTGTTACATTTTTCTTTGACTCAACGTACTTGCTCTTTGAAAAAGACATTTTTTCTTTGAGATTTAAACTTAAACATGTTTGCGAACATGTTTTTATACGTTGATATGTGAAAGACGTGCACTTCATTCACCATTCAGTGCTCGTATTCCATATTTCTAATCCCAGCACTCTGGTATTCGGTAAAATAATAATTCAGGCAATATTAATAATATCTATCGGTTGCCTGATTCATTTGACGATTTTTACAGCTTGTCTCACACTGATCTGTGAGAGGAGCTTGGCGCTAGAAATTTTATTTATTTATGGGTGAGGGCAGCAGTCTTCCTAGCAACCATGATGGCTTCCCGTTTCCCATCCTTTTTCCGATCGCCAGGGTAGCACGTGGTGTCGTTTGAAAGATTCAGTAGTGGCCAAAGTTTCTCCTGTTCTCAGTTCCCCAACCTGCCGTACCAACCTTGTAACCGCTATTTCTGCTCGATTTTAACGTCGCGAGGTCGCCTCCCTGTGAGATTCCGGCCCTCTGGTTGGCCAGTTCAGGTGCGCGCCCGTTTTTCGCCGGTAGGCGCCAACCGCCTTCCGCTGGTGGATGTGGTCAAAGGGGCAGTAGTGCAGTTCTAGTGTGACCGTGGCGGAGACCGGAGTTGCTGCTTCCAGGAGATGAAGTTCGGTAAGCATGAGCGCCGACGTGCACTGTAGATTTGCACCCTGCGGCCCAGAGGGAACCTTATAGGTCATTGTGAATAGTTTCGCGTCTTGCGGGTTTTATTCCTTTAGTACGGGAGGCTACCTAGCGATTCAAGCACGGACGGCCGGAGTGGCCGAGCGGTTCTAGGCGCTACAGTCTGGAATTGCGCGACCGCTACGGTCGCAGGTTCGAATCCTGCGTCGGGCGTGGATGTGTGTGATGTCCTTAGGTTAGTTAGGTTTAAGTAGTTCTAAGTTCTAGGGGACTGATGACCTCAGAAGTTAAGTCCCATAGTGCTCATAGCCATTTGAACCATTTTTGATTCACGCCCAGTAACATCTTTCTTAGTCTTTGGCTGATTCATGGTGGTGGTCGTTGCATGCCTGCAACCCCTTCCTTTACTAAATGGGACCCCATTTGATAATACGGTGATCGTCACTAAAATTCCTTTTCTCCTGCTATCGTAGCTTCTTATGAACGTACGTTGGGGCAGGCTGCTGAACTCGAATCTTTCTACCCCCACCCCCATTTGGCTGTATTATTGTTTAATTCTCAACTGTTTAATAAATGAGTCCTTTAATCTTACATTCTCTCTTTCATTAAGTGAAATCACCCCTAGTGTAACAGAATAATGCAGAACTATAGCGGTTACTATAAGGTCGTGCAGGTCTCTCGCCATTAACGATAGTACAAAGATTCAATATCGCGCGCCTGGCACGACCATTGCACGCATGGCACCGATAATAGTAATGATCATTTTCAATTATTCCCCATTGATAAACTGGGAAGTGTTCACGGTTCAGTGTGAGTACGTCAGCACTAAATCCACTTGATGTGGTGGAAGTAGTGACCTCTGTTTTACCTTGCTGGTTTAGACAAAATATCAAAAATCATAGCCACTACAGCAAGGAATAGTGACCTGTAAAATAAAAACGAGCCACCGCTTTTATATGTTCTACATAATACACCGAAGTGCCAAAGAAACTGGTATAGGCATGCGTATCCAGATACAAAGATCTGCAAACAGGCAGAATAAGCACTGCGGTGGGCAACGCCTATATAATACAACGAGTGACTGGCATGGGTTTTAGATCGGTTTCTACTGGTTCTGCTGCTGCTGCAGTAACAGGTTATCAAGATTTAAGTGAGTTTGAACGTGGTCTTGTAGTCGGCGCACAAGCGATGAGGCACAGCATCTCCGAGGTAGCGATGAAGTGGGATTTTCCAGTACGACCATTTTACGAGTGTATCGTGAATATCAGGAAACTGGTAAAAAATAAAATCTCAGACATCGCAGCAGCAGGGAGAAAACCTTGAGAGAACGGGACCAACGACGACTGAAGAGAATCGTTCAACGTGACAGAAGTGCAGCCCTTCTACCAATTGCTGAAGATCTCATAGCTGGGCCATCAACAAGTGTCAGCGTGCGAAACATAACCATTCAACGAAACATCATCGATATGGGCTTTCGAAGATGAAGGCCCACTTGTGTACCTTTGATGACTGTACGACACAAAGCTTCATGCCTCGACTGGGCCCGTCAACACCGACATTGGACTGTTCATTACTGGAAACACGTTGTTTGTCTGGTCGGATGAGTCTCGTTTCAAATCTTGTCGAACGGATGGACGTGTACGGCTATGGAGACAACCTCATGAATCCACGGACCCTGCATACCAGCAGGGGACTGTTAAAGCTGGTAGAGACTCTGTAGTGGTGTGGGGCGTGTGCAGTTGGAGTGATATGAGCCCCCTGATATGTCTAGATAAGAGTCCGACAGGTGACACGCACCTAAGTATCCTTCCTGATCGCCTACATCCATTCATATCCATTGTGCACTCTGAAGGACTTGGAAAATTCCAGAAGGACAGTGCGACACCCCACACGTCCAGTATTGCTACAGAGTCGTTCCAGGAACACTATTCTAAGTTCAAACACTTCCGCTGGCCATCTGACTCCCCAGATATGAACATTGTTGAGCATATCTGGGATGCCTTGCAAACTGCTGTTGACAAGACATCTCCACCCTCTCGTAATCTTTCGAATTTATATGCAACCTTGCAGGATTCATGGTGTCAGTTCCCTTCAGCACTACTTCAGACTTAAGTCGAGTCCATGCCATGTCGTGTTACGGCACTTCTCCGAGCTCGCGGCGACCCTACACGATATTAGGCAGGTCTACCAATTTCTTTGGCTCTGCAGTGTACGATTCAACATAATGAACGCAGTGCTTATACCTTCCTCAACGTGTTTAATCCATACTTTCATGCCAATATTATTGGTTAAAAAAATAACTCTGTTACGTTTTCATGACTAAACCTTCCTTGTGTGTGAAAGTGGAGAAGGGAACAGAACTGTTTTTTTTTTTTTTTTTTTTGCATCACTGAACGTAATCCAAGTTAATAATTGTAAAACTTGTGGCACAATGTATATGTTGTATAACGTATGGCTAACTCAGTAGCACGATTCACAGATGCAGGCTCCTACGCAGACCCCTCCGGTGGCACCACCGTGCTACAACGTTGCGCGTGTCACTGCGTCGTTTGTTGGAGAAATTGTTGCTGGGGGTGTAGGGGTTGGCACCTCCCTAGCTGTGCTTACCTGGAAAAGCAGACATGTAAGAACGGCTGACATCACAGCACATACAGCAGCTTAGCTTACTTATCACTAGTCACCATAACAAAACTATCGATTCGCGCGTGCTGACGCGCTTGATAATTCCGATATGTCCGAAAGAACAGACACCACTGATTACTTGCAGCCACCTAGAACGAAATTAGAATTATATTAATACCGTTGGCTGCCGACGGGCGTTTATATATATCAACGGGGACAGGTGATAATGTGTGCCTCGACCGGGACTCGAACCCGGGATCTCTTGCTTACATGGCACACGCTCTATCTACCTTTTTTTTAATAACCTCAATTTTTCTATATTGTTCGTTTACTTTGTTCGTGGCGGACGTCCGCTGACAGTCGTTCAGGTTGTTCGTTGATAAAATCAGATAATATCTGAATGCCACTTGAATACAACAACCTATCGTAATCGGCAGAGGTAGAATATGCGAAATATGAACCATTATGGATGCTTCATAGACACTCAGGTAGGCAACACGCTGCAAAGGGTCGAGGCGGCGTAGGGAGCTGATCATCATACAGGTAATTCTCAAAATTTTACGAAAGTTGACCACCGATGTACAGCGCGTTGAAGACGTAAAGGTAATCCCAAGATAGCGGAGATGTTGGACACAGGACAGGGGCACCAAATCTTCCTGGGGTAGCCCGCGACCAATAGGTGGCGCCGTGTATTTGCGCACATTCATCACACTGCCAGCCGCTCTCCCATGAGCCGTGATGCTGTCGAGGATCCGTCCGACCTCCTCCCGAGAACGAACCAGCAGCAGGAGGTCATCTGCGTATGCACGAAACCGAAAGATGTAGCCGCGTAAGGAGAGTCGAGACAACTGCGTCGTCAGCAGGCTTATGAGCGGCTCCAGCGCCACTGCATAAAGGTACACGGATAGGGTGCAGCCTTGTTGGTACTACTGTGCCATCCGGACAGTGACCATCAGAACTGCACAAAATACTCTAGCACGCCTCCCGTCAGGACCAAATTCTCAGCTTATCCATACACTACTACTGTAGTGCCCCTTGTGCATCATCCTCATTATTCGCGGCATACCCGTAAGAGTTCGAGTCAGGTTTGCATCCGTAGTATATATATATATATATGTATATATATATATATATAGTATTTTGTGCAGTTCTGATGGCCACTGTCCGGATGGCAGAGTAGTACCGAAAAGGCTGCACCCTCTCCTAGTATATATATATATATATATATATATATATATATATATATATATATATATATATACACTCCTGGAAATTGAAATAAGAACACCGTGAATTCATTGTCCCAGGAAGGGGAATCTTTATTGACACATTCCTGGGGTCAGATACATCACATGATCACACTAACAGAACCACAGGCACATAGACACAGACAACAGAGCATGCACAATGTCGGCACTAGTACAGTGTATATCAACCTTTCGCAGCAATGCAGGCTGCTATTCTCCCATGGAGACGATCGTAGAGATGCTGGATGTAGTCCTGTGGAACGGCTTGCCATGCCATTTCCACCTGGCGCCTCAGTTGGACCAGCGTTCGTGCTGGACGTGCAGACCGCGTGAGACGACGCTTCATCCAGTCCCAAACATGCTCAATGGGGGCAGATCCGGAGATCTTGCTGGCCAGGGTAGTTGACTTACACCTTCTAGAGCACGTTGGGTGGCACGGGATACATGCGGACGTGCATTGTCCTGTAGGAACAGCAAGTTCCCTTGCCGGTCTAGGAATGGTAGAACGATGGGTTCGATGACGGTTTGGATGTACCGTGCACTATTCAGAGTCACCTCGACGATCACCAGTGGTGTACGGCCAGTGTAGGAGATCGCTCCCCACACCATGATGCCGGGTGTTGGCCCTGTGTGCCTCGGTCGTATGCAGTCCTGATTGTGGCGCTCACCTGCACGGCGCCAAACACGCATACGACCATCATTGGCACCAAGGCAGAAGCGACTCTCATCGCTGAAGACGACACGTCTCCATTCGTCCCTCCATTCACGCCTGTCGCGACACCACTGGAGGCGGGCTGCACGATGTTGGGGCGTGAGCGGAAGACGGCCTAACGGTGTGCGGGACCGTAGCCCAGCTTCATGGAGACGGTTGCGAATGGTCCTCGCCGATACCCCAGGAGCAACAGTGTCCCTAATTTGCTGGGAAGTGGCGGTGCGGTCCCCTATGGCACTGCGTAGGATCCTACGGTCTTGGCGTGCATGCGTGCGTCGCTGCGGTCCGGTCCCAGGTCGACGGGCACGTGCACCTTGCACCGACCACTGGCGACAACATCGATGTACTGTGGAGACCTCACGCCCCACGTGTTGAGCAATTCGGCGGTACGTCCACCCGGCCTCCCGCATGCCCACTATACGCCCTCGCTCAAAGTCCGTCAACTGCACATACGGTTCACGTCCACGCTGTCGCGGCATGCTACCAGTGTTAAAGACTGCGATGGAGCTCCGTATGCCACGGCAAACTGGCTGACACTGACGGCGGCGGTGCACAAATGCTGCGCAGCTAGCGCCATTCGACGGCCAACACCGCGGTTCCTGGTGTGTCCGCTGTGCCGTGCGTGTGATCATTGCTTGTACAGCCCTCTCGCAGTGTCCGGAGCAAGTATGGTGGGTCTGACACACCGGTGTCAATGTGTTCTTTTTTCCATTTCCAGGAGTGTATATATATATATATATATATTCTCACATTCCTTGAGGAAGCCTATCTATCTGATGCCACTTGGGCAGCTTGCGTACCAATTTCGCTCCCTTTTACAGAAAAACGCTTACATTTGACCTCACGTGGCAACGTACATCGTTCCAAGCTTCCTCTGGGCACCTTCCAGCACATTTTAGCTATACACTGAAATCTCATCTTATGGATAATTCAGTTCCATAGACGTACTTCTAAATAAAAACTGATATCATGTGCTATATAGAAAACATAGATGTGTACGCTCTATTTAAATTGAAGTACGTTCTACCGGTAATGAGAGTAATATTGAAGACTGATACTCAAATTTTATAAATTAAGCCATTGTGCTATTTCATGACCCATAAATCTCCGGCTGTGGACTCAAATTAATCATGTTTCATATTACCTTGGTAATAATTGTAAAAATGAACTATGGAATGGAGGGATGTATTCGATGTTGGGGAAAATAGAGTAGATGAAATATATTTGAGTTACAGAAATCTTCATCTGTCCCGACTGTCTTAGTGCTCTACAAGCTATCCAGAGCACTTTCACAGCAGGAAATGTCCAGTCCATCCAGGACACCTTCTTCACCTACAACATGTAGGGAAGAAGGACATGATCTGCTTCACACGTTAGAGTTCCGCGCATTGCAGTGGCGGAAAGAAAAGTCTAATTTGCCTGCACGAAGTAAACAATGACAGTATGTGAAGTTTCCCGACATGCAGTGCTCCTGTTGTCGAGGCGCAAGTTTAATATGAGGAAAAGTAATTTAAAGTGAGGGACAACAACTTTGTCAGTGGCCAGCCACATTAACTTGCCGAAGTGCCATATTACGCTTGGGTTGCTTCTCCGGTAGGAGGAAGCTAAAGTTTTCGGTGCTTGTGGCGTACCATATCTGGTGCATGGTGTTTAAACTCTGACGATTTTATTTGCTGTTGAAATCATCTACGGACGTTTTGTCCGTTTTTGGCGACTGATGGATTATTTCATGGCGAACTTTAAAATTTTGCGCTGTAGCAGGAGTAATCTCCATATTTTTAGGACGTAGGCCTTAATTTGTACCAGCGGTAATTCTACTACGCTATCCACTTCCAATTAAGAATTATGTTACCTCATGTGAGCTGAAGATTTAAGAGAATTGTGTGTGTGTGTGTGTGTGTGTGTGTGTGTGTGTGTGACCGAGCGCACGCTCAGACAGGTATCCGAACGTTTTATTACGTTTGAGAGTGGATAGCGTTCACGTGTTTTTTTTTATGTACTGCACATGTGGGCACTAAAGCAATTATTCTTTCCGCCATCCATAAGCAAATGGAAACGGAACAAACATTAATACGTCACACAATGGGAAGCACCCTCTGCCGTGCACTTCGCAGTGATCTGCAGAGTATGGATGTAGACCTAGAGCTCGAGCTCAGTGGACATCGTCAATAAAAGCCGAGCGGTAAATGCCGGTTCCTTTTTTAATTAATGTTTAAAATAAACTACTTTTGTTCGGATGTTTCAGCAGCTATTTCAGTTCTTTGCCAGTGTTACGGTGCGCTTTGTTGTATTCACCGAAACGAGAAAATAACGCTTAGCTACCCTTTGCTGTTCCATTTTTTAAGGGAAGGGGAGGTACAATGCAAGCCGACAAATCACCATAAAATGTAAATTGTATTGGCCAATTCGTTTCTATTCTAGGATTCATTTTATCTCACAAATAACCAATCTTCTCCGTATGAAGAATGCTTCTGAGTTACTCATATACAGATGCCATATGAGACAGTCCAAAATTTTGTTTTACAGTGGTTCATTAATAGCAACAATTTCTCCTAAAAATAATTTGAAAACTTTATAATCAAAATTGAATTTTGAGGGAATGACAACACTGGATTACGTTAAATGCTTGATCACGCTGACGGTGAGTTTACGGAACACAATAACTCGTAGCTCGACTTGAAACCTAATGAGGGTTTTTCAGAGTTTTGGTGGTTGAGAGTTCGTACTAGCAAATGGTTCTGAGTAATACAACTAAAAGTCAGATCAGGAAGTCACAAACATTGGCTCTTTGTTTACCGTTTTACACTTAAGAGCACATAAAAACAATTTCATGTGGATTTATCTAAATTCCCGTACAGTGGGTAGTATGGGCAGAATTGTAGCACAGCATACCGTGGACATTGAGGTCATTATAATTGCCCTATGAAATTTGATAATCTCAATGTCTGTTTTAACTTTCTAGCGTCTCAAAAGGCTAATACAAATAATGAAATGAACCAGCGTTATCAGTACTTTCACTATCACTACTTGAAGAAACGGGGCTACGCTAGCATATATCTGTGGTCCTCACCGCTTAATGTAAACGTCGCATTATTCATCACAAAAAAGGTATGCATCGTTTCAAGCCTGGCGTTTGCGATGACTGAGGTACCTTGCAAATAGCAAGAGGAGGAATGGATTTCCGCTATGCCGCTGCGTAACGTTGGTGCAAACTCGCAGACGCACCCACTAGGGAATTCCTCGCTGTCAGCCAATTTCCCAAAGGTGCTGGAGAAGCTATACATGCATGGGCTATGATGGGTGTATCGGAGAAGATTAAACGAATTACAAGCGACAGCGACACCCTACACCAAACAGCAGTCTTCTCGGAATCGATATTTCAGGTTTATTTGACATGACGCAACTCTCCGGTTCCATTAACCAAGTGTAATCGAAGGTGTACCACTTTTTCGCAGAATTGGTCGAAGTCTTTTCATTTGTTTACCGAGGACCTATAGCTTTCTTCTACGTTTATTTTCTTATTGCTGAGTTCTGTGCAAAATTACGGGAAATGCATGTAGCAAAAGCTTCAAATTATAATTCATTTTCTTTGATGGGCTTGCCTCACAGGACCCACATGATCAAATCGGCGAAAAATTCTCCACTAATACCTATAGAAAGGCATGCGACCGAATGTCTACACTAACAATCCACAGATCGTCTGCATTTCTCAGCCTTTGTCAGCAAGAAACAGAAGACAAATTATTAGGAAACACTTAGGAATTAGAGATTGTCAGTGAGGCCTGTCGCAGGAAATGAGTCAGCATACGACATTTTACGAGAAGTCAGTTTCAGTACCTCCAATATAATTTTTATTCGTTTGTACTTAGAAATTTAAGCAAAACAAATTTGCCTGTTTCGCCTTACAGTTCCATTTTCAAGTGCACCTGTGGGTGTTGTGAACAGTGAAACATATTTACGTCTTCCTTATGATCTGTGATGTCATTTTATAAATTACTATTTTACTTACGTCTATTTGTCTCGACAAGTATGTACGTTATCACACACAATTTTTTTATAGCTCTCGTCGGAAATTTGCTAGAAGGGGAGCAGATCCTGATTGCTATAAAATAAACTTGTTAAAATAGCATTGCACTGTCGATAAATCGAGGGTAGATAGCGCACGACTTTTCCTTGCAACGAAATAGATTATACTATGGTACACCTGCAAATTATAGCCACATATTTTCACTTATGATTACTGTAAGGCATTCGATTGCTTTGTCATCAGTATTCGGGTGGATCAACGTTCACTCTGCAATACTGGTTCAAATGACTCTGAGCACTATGGGATTTAACATCTGAGGTCATCAGTCCCATAGAACTTAGAACTACTTAAACCTAACTAACCTAAGGACATAACACACATCCATGATCGAGGCTGGATTCGAACCTGCGACCGTAGCGGTCGCGCGGTTCCAGACTGAAGCGCCTAGAACCACTCGGCCACAACGGCGGCGTTCACTCTGCATTTAGTATTTCAGATCTGTACTTCAGTCACAAGCTTGTGATCAGTCTATAGCGGATTGAACAGTGTCTGCAGAAAACGGTGTGAGACATTGTTCAAACCGGTCTAATATAACTTCCCCAACTCGATATCTCAAACGGCACCTACTCATGGAGGACATGTAAACACAAACTGCTCAATGCAATTTACGGTGTTTGTCGGAGGGCATTCTGGGTACCACATTCATCTTCCCAGTCACCTTCCTTTTTGTTCCATCCGGGGGAAGTAGTACATTGCATAAACAATTTTTTTCATGCTTACATATTGGGTAAATTGTTGGGGAAAGTGGTGGGGTTGGTGAGGGGGGGGGGGGGGGGCGGGATGGCATCTAGTATTTAAGTGGACACATGACAACACACTGGAGAGATTGGTTTTGGCAGTTGCCTGGCGCGAACGTAGATTTTGTGAGTTACCGAGCAGTTCACTCTCATTCAAGTATATGGCCGAAAGAGTCAGCCTTCAGAAATTGTGAAACGAACCGTGTCGCCCAGGACCGTGCGCCACAAAGAGCGCAGATTCGCCACGAGATAGGGAAATTCACAGCCGTCTATTGTGCTGAATGAGGCCTACTCACCGTAGTGTGTGAGTGAGACAGAAGAGAACGTACGTCACAGGGAAACCCCGTACAACCTGTTTGTGGCCAGGGAGACGTAATAGTGTTAAATAAGGTGGACCTAAAATCGGCCATAAAGGGAAACATTTATGAAAACTATTTCATTTTGTAGTAATACGGAATGAAGCCACAGTAATTTTAATCTACCATCCTTCATAAATTTTCATGGTAATCCCAATAAAACATGAATATTGATCATACCTGTAATAGTTTCCGATTTACTGTTAATGTGAAATTAACAAGTTTTGTAACAAAGATCTGAATGCTAAAATCTGAACGCCGTGGTCGACACTGACTATTGATATTTCATGTGAAAACACATCATTAAAATGACGAATGTTGTAAATATCAACTCTATAACTTCATTTGTTTAAAATATGTAGTAAATTTAAATTATCAGTATTTACAGTTAAGCATCAGATCATTTCCTCCCCGCAAAACACATTGAACGAAGACAGAATGACTCCTTATGGAATCATTAGGTAATAGAATATTTGTTGTAAAGTTTAGTGCACAATAGTTACTTTTGTTCTTTATTTATTTATCAGAAAGCATATTGGTGCAAGGCTACTGGCCATGGCATTCAAAGGTAAGAGTGAAATTGTATTTGTTACATGTAAAAGAATTTAATGTTTATTGTGTAATGGATATTATTTTTAATTTATTTAGAACGTGAAAGTGGTCAAGGTTCGATTTTTTAAATATGTTAAAATGTAAAATAATGTAGAATAAGCTGTAGCCAATCAGATGAACGGCTTCAGGAAAGGAAACTGGCCTAGTCAGTTGAGCGAGGATACTTGGCGCGAGGGAAACGCGGCCGGGTTAGGAAAGTGCTCCTGCAGACGCGAAAGCGGACGGTCGGTCTTCAGGTAGCTAGAAAGTGAAACGACTTAGAAAATTTCTCCTTGTGTGGCACCGCAGAACTTAGTCCCTGTGCGGTGAGCAGCCGGGCGCCTGGTGTGGACTTTAACTTTTCGCGTAGATAACTTGTATTTCGCGATTGTGAAAGATCGAACTGTGTCAAATGGATATGCGCTTGAGTGTAATAGTAACTCTAAATAAGACCACTTTCGCTATTAGTTTGCCTTCTGAATAAACATTATTCTAACCGAATCGCTACTGAGTGGCCTGCATCATTTATGGGTCGTTAACTCAGTTCCCAATATTATTATTACTGTTCAACCCCTAGATGAGTTCGAGCCAAGACATTTCGGCGATGAGGAACCGCATGTGAGCCCGAACATCTTTGGGATTTAGCTCGCAATTTGGTGCAGCATATTCTATAAACTTATAATTTTTTTTACAAATATCACGTTACGTACTCAAAACATTTATCGTGTGACGACAAAACTTAAGATAAATCGTAAAGAAGTTGGAATTTTAGTACATTTTGCGTAGATCACTGCAGGACTGATTATTACGTGAGTTATTGGATTCAGTAATTCTACGTATGGTTGTTACACATGCATGATTTTAGGAACTGTTTATGGTAGTTTAATTACGTGTGCTCTGACACAAGTAATTTTTACCGAAATTCCGTGGGGACCTATGATGTCATACTCGGTTTATGGTACTATGAGAAACAAATCTTACTGTCGAACCATTTTAATCTGAAGTTAACGTATTGAAATTTGATCATTCACCACTAAGGGATGTTTGTATCAATAATTGGTGAAATAAATTGTATCTTCTGTTTTATCTTCATACGGCATATTCTGTTTACTTACTGTGTCCTTGCTTTAGAAACAGTTATTTGATAATTATAAATCTAGTCAAATTTAGAGCCACTGCGTTAGTCATATGTAGTCCGATCTGTAAATACTTGAAATACACACATCAAAAAAAGATTAGCATCATATCGGTTCCGAGAGTTCCGGAAGGTGTACAGAAAATTGGAATAGAGATCAACATAAACAACATTCCCGCCCTTTTTATTGCTCATGAAAACCACACATTGCATGTTGTATCACCATACCGGGAGAAGTTCAGAGGTGGTGGTCCAGATTGCTGTACACACCGGTACCTCTAATACCTAGTAGCACGTCATCTTGCATAAATGCATGCCTGCATTCGTCGAGGCATACTATCCACAAGTTCATCAAGGCACTGTTGATCCAGGTTGTCCTACTTCTCAACGGTGATTCGGCGTGGATCCCTCCGAGTGGTTGATGGCCTCACGTCACCCATAAACAGCCCTTTTCAATCTACCCAGGCATGTTCGATAGGGTTCATGTCTGGAGAACATGCTGGCCAACCTAGTCGAGCGATGTCGTTATCCGGAAGATAGTCATCCACAAGATGTGCAGAGTGATGGCTTCAATTGTCGTCCATGAAGACGAATGCCTCGCCAATATGCTGCCGATATGGTTGCGCTGTCGGTCGGAGGATGGCATTCACGTATCATACAGCCATTACGGTGCCTTCTATGACCACCCGCGTCGTACGTCGCCCCACATAATGCCACAACAAAACACCAGCGAACACCCACCTTGCTGCACTCGCTGGACAGTGCGTCTAAGGCCTTCAGTCTGACCGGGTTGCCTCCAAATACGTCTCCGACGATTGGTTGAAGTTGTATGCGACACTCATGGTTGAAGAGAACGTGATGCCTACCATGAGCGGTCTATTCGGCATGTTTTTGGGCCCATCTGCATGGCGCTGCATGGTGTCGAGGTTGCAAAGATGGACCTCGCCATGGACGTTGGGAGTGAAGTTGCGCATCATGCAGCCTATTACGCACAGTTTGAGTTGTAACACGGCGTGCTGTAGCTGCACGAAAAGTATTATTCAACATGGTGGCGTTCTGTCAGGGTTCCTCCGAGCCCTAATCCGTAGGTAGCAGTCATCCACTGCAGTAGTTGCCCTTGGGTTGCCTCAGCGAGGCATCTCATCTACAGTTCCTGTCTCTTTGTATCTCCTCCATGTCAGAACAACATCGCTTTGGTTCACACCGAGTAGCTTGGTCACTTCCCTTGTTGAGAGCCCTTCCTGGCACAAAGTAACAATGCGGACGTATCGAACCGCGGTATTCACCTTCTAGGCATGCTTGAACTACAGACAACACGAGCCGTGTACCTCCTACTGTCTGGACTGACTGGAACTGATAGTCTGTCGGACCCCCTCCGCCTAATAGGCGTTGATCAGGTACACTTGTTTACGTTTTTGGGCGGGTTTAGTGACATCTCTGAACAGCCAGAGAGACTGTGTCTGTGGTACAATATCCACAGTCAACGTGTATCATTAGGAGTTCTGGGAACCAGGCTGATGCAAAACCTTTTTGGTGTGGGTATGATCCAGTGTAGACTTCGAATAGTCAAATAAAATCCGGGAAGAACACTGCATCCACGAGTTGTGGATTTACTGAAGCAGCAATGCGAAGCTCAGCAGATTGACAGGCAGAGAATGACCATTTTCACGTCCTGCGTGTTGAACCGACTCCAGTAGTACGGATACTTTTCTATGGAAACACTACAAAAATCGATTCATGGGACGGATATTCCAAAAGCAATGACGGTTTCTTAAAGTATCATAAATTGTTCCAGATATTTCAGTATGTGAGTTTGGAAATGGTACCACACTTCACGATTATAGTAGTTCACATGCGTGTGAAATCATAGACACAAACATTACCTATGAGTCATAACTTTGGGAAAAATTTGACTGAGCTATTACCTGCGAACAGATGATGTGCTATTCTGTAATTCTACTTACTATAATAAATGAAAAACGAGGGATTTTCAGATGTACGGAAATGGATTCGTTTCCTTGAACTGCTGTGTGGTATCTAGTCCCAATGTTCGGTTGAGACTATCCCTCTCTCCTGGTTAACTACTAGCTACTTATTTCAGGAAATTAAACAGTAATGGACTATCGATACGAATACTCTGTGCAGAGACGATTTAAAAAAAAGACCTTGTAAAAACCTCTCCGTAAACATTAGGGTTTCCTGTGACTTCCATAAAAAGACATACAACAGAGAAATTGAACTTTGTTCCAGTATGCCACCAACAAAAATTTCATATCATTTGTAATTCATAAGCATAGTCTAACTAATGTTACGAGGAACCAATTTTTCGTCTGCAACACGTTACCCAGAAAACCTTCACAATCAGACATTGTTTTCTCGATTACGCATCACGATTCATCTGGCGCTGTTTATGTGATTTCGTCGGCATCTGTACAACAAGAGCAGCACATAGCGTACACAATCTCTTTATGTGCTCATTCTCATCATTTTGTTAAGCAGTGTTGTGTTGTTTACCTCTACTCCTGCTGGGCGCACAATTTTAATCTGCCACTAGAGATTACAATCAGCGTACAGTTGGTGCAGAGAGGAAGCAATTTCGCCGAAATACTGGCGGATTTGGCGTTATTTCAAAACAATCTGTCAAACATCAGATATAACAGTCGGGGAAATAACGCGAATTTCACGACACGTGAGCGATACCGGCATTTTGCGGTAATCACGTGCAAATTTATCCTCTGTTTGCGTATGGAGAGGAACGTGTCCGAAGATGGGACGTCGATTTACTTGTGACTGAGATCTGCTGTTTTAGAGAAGTAAAAATCTAAATATCTATTTGATATAATGAAGCAGCGTATTTAAAAAAATTCCATAAATCTATGGAGCTCAGTAACAATTTATTGTTTTTAAACTCCTCTTACGAATCAACTGCTATTCTGAACTAGTCAAATATTCCTGTGATTTTTTTTGTGCAAAATTCAATTTATTTTTCAGTTTCTACGTTTACTAGTGGTTCACTGTGAGTGGTACGCCTGTGTAACATTTTTACGCTAATGCCACCATATATAATTATTATCTACATATGTGAAAATAACAGAATTAAACAACGGTTTCACTATTTTACTACTTCTAATAGACACTAATTCACTAAGCGTGTAGACTGCTACTTTGAGATGGGAGAGAGGGCGGGGGTTGCAAGAATGGTGGGAAATACTTCCCGTCTATTACCTATACGAAAAAAATCCGGAAGTTCGTCTATGGTGAAGAAAGCAACTACAACTGACAATCATGAAACGGTGTACGCCAATTTATGGTAAAACGTTGAATTTATACGACAGTAGAGAACTCGGCGATGCTTTGCAACCACTAAATATGTTTCTGAGTTGGATGTCCCTCCTATCCCCCTTCTCCCCCCTCTCTCTGCGCATCTTCACTTTCTCCCTTCCTTGTCTTCCCCTCCCCCCCTCTCTCTGTGTCTCCCTCTCTCTCTCTCTCTCTCTCTCTAAACTTGAGCCTTATTTCACAGTATTTCAAGCGAAACCTTGACTGGGCACTGAAGACGCTTATAATGAATAGGTAAATCAGTTGGGGGTCATTGGTATAGGGAATAAGAGAGAGACCTTTCCAGCTGCTGAATCTGAGGGTAGTAGCTTCAGAGACAGTATTTCGCATAGTTTTAACGTGTGAGCGGGTAGAATTACAAAGTTTCAGACGATTTAGATTCCGTACTAAACTAAAAAATTGTGTGACATCATGACCGAGAGCTCCCATCCGGGGAAGTTCGGCCGCCGGGAGTATGTTTTATTTCAAGTGACGCCACATTTGACGACTTGTGGGTCAGTTACGATGATGAAAAGATGACAAGGGAGACACAAAACCTAGTACACGAACGGAGAAAATCTCCAACCCGACCTGGAATCGAACCTGGCCCCACTGCATAGTAAGCAAAGACGTTACCACTCAACTAAGCAGGCGGACAGTTTCCTTAGTAGTAATACGTTTGTTGGCGTGGCCATCTTCCACAGCAGCTGTTAAAATCTGCTACTATTGGTTTTCTGTCTTGAGCTAACTGCGATTTAATTAAAAAGAATTAAACCAGACACGTTTCGCTTTTATTTATAAAGCATTTTCCGTGGCTACTCTGCAAACTGGGTACATACGTTTGTACAGTTTTCGTTGTTTTATTTTAAAACAGCTTTTTGTTTATAAAGCTGGTGTGCAGGCTACTTACGGTGTTTGTTTACATATTCTGCTCCTACCCTCTTAGCTAGCAGTGGTTGACGTCGAAAGATTTAGATTCACATTTGTGCTTGGCAGTTTTTGCCATTCAACAGGATTTCTCGCTCTGCATCATTTATCCCTCAGTTTTTTAAACTTTTTCTCATTCCGCACAGTAACAGTGTTTACTTCTGTTCGTTTGTTTTCGTTCACGTTGTTAGAGTTGCCAACCTGTGAAACTGTGTGTGTGTGTGTGTGTGTGTGTGTGTGTGTGTGTCAGGGAAAATTATTGAAATTGTCTTGTATGGTAGGTAGAGACGTGAGAGGAGTTGGGATGGGCTGACAATCATTTTTTTTTCTTTTTTTTTTGGGGGGGGGGGTTGGGGAGGGGGTTGGGGTGGTGGTGGTGAGTGGGATGAGCCTGGACGGTGATTATAGGACAGAATCTGGGAGAAGATGGTAGTGGTAAATGGAGCCTGTGGTTATATGTGTATATTTAATGCTACGTTAAGAGGCCAATCAGTTTATAGAGTACGTGGTTTGCCAAGCTGGACCTGTTATTTAGGAGTCGTTTCTTTTCTGTTATGGTTTTTTGGATGTGCTAGTTTCTTTGTAAGGTGAGGTGTTGTTTGTTGTTTATCGTTATGATTTCCATGTCTGTGTCTCTGGTTGTAATGTTATGTTGCTGTTAGTGTAAGTGTTCTGCAAAAGTTGAATGATTTTTCCTATAGTTCCAAGGTCGTACGTGTTGTTTGTATCTGGTGTTAAATATCCTCCTCGTTTCACCTGTGTATCTTCCATCACATGTATTGCATTTCAGTTGGTATATTCCTGATTTATGATAAAGATCATTTTTCCTATTGTTTTTGGGAAATTAACAACTCGGTTCAGAAATACGTCTCAAAAGCAATAGATAAAATTGATCTATATCAGAAATCAGGAATATACCAACTGAAATCTTAGACATGTGATAGAGGATACATATGTCAAACCAGGAGGACATTTGAAACCTGATACAAAGAACATGTAAGAGCGTGGAAGTATAGTACAAATCATTCATCTTTTGCAGAACACTTACACCAACACGAACATAAAATTATACCGAGATACACAGACATCGAAATCATAATGGTAAACAACACCTCCTCTCTTTACGAGAAAAGTACCACATCCAAAGAACCATAACAGTAAAGAAACAACTCATAAATGATAATACCAACTTGGCAAACCACACACTCCCTCAACTGATTGACCACTTAATACAACATTAAATACATACATATAACCACGGGCTCCATTACCATCACCATCTCCTCCCAGTTTCTATCCTATAATCACCGACCAGGCGCATACCCGCTCACATCCCCCAAAAAAAAGATTGGAAAAGAAATTTTTCAACCCACCCCCACTCCTCTCACATCTCTGCGTGCGCACGAACGCACGCACGCACACACACACACACACACACACACACACACACACACACACACACATACACAAAGTATTTTCACAGGTTGGCAACACTCATAACGTGAACGAAAACAAACGAACAGACATAAACACTGTTACTGTTCGGAATAAAATAGTTTAAAAAACTGAAGTGTAAATAACGGAGCTCAACAAATAATGCAAAATAGCAAAAACCGCCATGTGCATGTGTGAACCGAAGTTTTCGGACGTCAGCCGATTCTAGCAAGGACGGAAGAGCAGAATATGCAAAGAAACATCACAAATAACTTGCACACCAACTTTATAAACAAAACGATGTTTTGCCCGCATCTCGTGGTCGTGCGGTAGCGTTCTCGCTTCCCACGCCCGGGTTCCCGGGTTCGATTCCCGGCGGGGTCAGGGATTTTCTCTGCCTCGTGATGGCTGGGTGTTGTGTGCTGTCCTTAGGTTAATACCGATAAAAAGGCAGAATACACTCAGTAATATCTGATTGCGAGATTAGGATTAAATTTCAGGAGCTTATCACATCGTTTAAAATCATGGGGCTGAGACAAAACAGACGAAGGGAATCTAATCTCCATGTCAAATCGCTAGAGTCATGAAATCAAGGCGCCGGCCGGGGTGGCTGAGCGGTTCTAGGCGCTGCAGTATGAAAACGCGCAAGCGCTACGGTCGCAGGTTCGAATCCTGCCTTGGGCATGGATGTGTGTGATGTCCTTAGGTTAGTTAGGTCTAAGTAGTTATAGGGGACTGATGACCGTAGCAGTTAAGTCCCATAGTGCTCAGGGCCATTTGAACCAAAACGCTGTTTCTAACATAAAACAACCAGCAATGTACAAACACGTGTATCCAATTTGCAGAATAGCCATGGATGTTTCATAAATAAAAGTGAAACGCGTTTGGTGTGATTGTAGTCACTTCTTTACAGATAATCTGTTGCAGTATTCTAATCATAAGCCGGTAAGTCATAAATAGTACTTCCCTGTTCCCTGTTAAAACTGATTACGAAGAAGAAAACAAAACAAAATAGTACAGTGGAGTGTATAAAATTGTTTATAACAGTATGTAAGGGGAAAGACTACATGTTTGAGAAAAAATTCCTCCCATTGTTTTAATACCCTGCTTTCATGGTTAGACCTGACTGCAACAGAGAAAACAAAATCGCACATTTTAGCCGCGTGGTCTGAGGCGCCTTCAAACAATTTGCGGGGATTCCGCCCCCCTCTCCCCCCGAAAGTAGATTTGAGTCCTCCCTCGTGCGTGCATGCGTGCGTGGGTGTGTGTGTTGTCCTTAGCGTAAGTTAGTTTGTTATGTTAAGTAGTGTCTAGGCCTAGGGACCGATGGCCTCAGAAGTCTGGTGCCATAGTATCTTAACACAATTTTCCAAATTTCCACACGTTTTCATAGCACGGCATTTTCTTTCTCACAATCAGTTTTAGCAGAAAACCTGTACATTGTTCTTTAAAAACTGTAAGGCCCATCATGTCAGTTCCAATATTTATTAAACCATAGTGTAAAAATTTGTTGCAAATCGGTCAAGAACTTTTGTAATTTTTTTGATAACGTTTCCCAGCTTCCCAGCGCAACTTCTGCAGTGTATTCGAAACAACCTTGGCAAGTTGTGGGTAGGCATTTTACTGGCAGGCTGTTCCGACTACGCTGCAGAAGTTTTGCCGGGAAGCACATTCTCATTCTCCATACAGTCTCGACCTCTCCTCATGCGATTTCCATACTTCTGGAGCCATGAAGAAGGACATTCGTGGCCACCGATTTCTTCGGACGAAGAGATGCCCGCCTGTACAGTCATGGTTCCGTAGACAGCCGCAGAAGCTGTTCCCTGAAGGCACTGACCATCTTGTCCCACAGTGGGATAAATGTTTTAAAAGTTATGGCGATTGCTTTTGAACAGTAAACAGTTCGCTTACTTATTTTCCAATTGTCTGTTTCTCATTTGACTGCCGCATATGCTTTGTGCAGTTGCACTGAAATGCGAACTATTGGACTTTAAAAAAAAATGGTTCAAATAGCTCTGAGCACTATGGGACTTAACATCTGAGGTCATCAGTCCCCTAGAACTTAAAACTACGTAAACCTAACTAACCTAAGGACATCACACACATCCATGCCCGAGGCAGGATTCGAACCTGCGACCGTAGCGGTCGCGCGGTTCCAGACTGAAGCGCCTAGATCAGTTGTAGAATTTTGGAACACGTATTATGTTCGAGTATAATGACTTTTCTGGAGACTAGAAATCTACTCTGTAGGAACCAGCACGGGTTTCGAAAAAGACTATCGTGTGAAACCCAGATCGCGCTATTCGTCCACGAGACTCAGAGGACCATAGACACGGGTTCACAGGTAGATGCCGTGTTTCTTGACTTCCGCGAGGCGTTCGATACATTTCCCCACAGTCGTTTAATGAACAAAGTAAGAGCATATGGACTATCAGAACAATTGTGTGATTGGATTGAAGAGTTCCTAGATAACAGAACGCAGCATGTCATTCTCAATGGAGAGAAGTCTTCCGAAGTAAGAGTGATTTCAGGTGTGCCGCAGGGGAGTGTCGTAGGACCGTTGCTATTCACAATATACATAAATGACCTTGTGGATGACATCGGAAGTTCACTGAGGCTTTTTGAAGATGATGCTGTGGTCTATCGAGAGGTTGTAACAATGGAAAATTGTACTGAAATGCCGGAGGATCTGCAGTGAATTGACGCATGGTGCAGGGAATGGCATTTGAATCTCAATGTAGACAAGTGTAATGTGCTGCGAATACATAGAAAGATAGATCCCTTATCATTTAGCTACAAAATAGCAGGTCAGCTACTGGAAGCAGTTAATTCCATAAATTATCTGGGAGTACGGATTAGGAGTGATTTAAAATGGAATGATCATATAATGTTGATCGACGGTAAAGCAGATGCCAGACTGAGATTCATTGGAAGAATCCTAAGGAAATGCAATCCGAAAACAAAGGAAGTAGGTTACAGTACGCTTGTTCGCCCACTGCTTAAATACTGCTCAGCAGTGTTTGATCCGTACCAGATAGGGTTGATAGAAGAGATAGAGAAGATCCAACGGAGAGCAGCGCGCTTCGTTACAGGATCATTTAGTAATCGCGAAAGCGTTACGGAGATGATAGATAAACTCCAGTGGAAGACTCTGCAGGAGAGACGCTCAGTAGCTCGGTACGGGCTTTTGTTAAAGTTTCGAGAACATACCTTCACCGGGGAGTCAAGCAGTACATTGCTCCCTCCTACGTATATCTCGCGAAGAGACCATGAGGATAAAATGAGAGAGATTAGAGCCCACACAGAAGCATACCGACAATCCTTCTTTCCACGAACAATACGAGACTGGAATAGAAGGGAGAACCGATAGAGGTACTCAGGGTACCCTCTGCCACACACCGTCAGGTGGCTTGCGGAGTATGGATGTAGATGTAGATGTAGAACCGCTCGTCCACCAGCGGCCGGCCATTGGACTTCCGAGCTAGTAATGCACTTAATGCCATTTAGACGTTTGTTGCGTGCCACCTTCGTGGTGCTGCTATTTTCATGGTCAGTTGTGTAACCGGGGCCAAATACTTGACGTCCTCATGTGTTTCGAGTTCAGAAGTGAGGATCTGTGGGATTCGTACCTCTAGTATTCTGCAGCTGTACCTTAAACTATCAGAATCCTACATGTACATCTAAATTGATACTCTGCTAATCACATTCAATTGCCTGGCAGGGGATTCATTGAACCACCTTCACAACAATTCACTGTTATTCCAATCTCGAACAGCGCGCGGAAAAAACGAACACCTATATCTTTCCGTGCGAGCTCTGATTTCCCTTATTTTACTTTGATGATCGTTTCTCCCTATGTAGGTCGACGTCAACGTAATATTTTCGCATTCGGAGGGGAAAGTTGGTGATTGAGTTGGGTTGTTTTGGGGGAGGAGACCAGACAGCGAGGTCATCGGTCTCATCGGATTAGGGAAGGACGGGGAAAGAAGTCGGCCATGACCTTCAAAGTGAACCATCCCGGCATTTGCCTGGAGAAATTTAGGGAAATCATGGAAAATCTAAGTCAGGATGGCCGGACGTGCGATTGAACCGTCGTCCTCCCGAATGCGATCCAGTTTGCTAGTCGCTGCGCCACCCCGCTCGGTAGTTGGTGATTGAAATTTCTTCAGAAGACTCCACCGCAACGAGAAACGCCTTTGTTTTAATGATGTACACCCCAAATCCTGTATCATTTCAATGACACTGTCTCCCCTATTTCGCCATAGTGTAAATCGTGCTATATTTCCTTGAACTTTCTCGATGTACTGCGTCAGTTTTATCTGGTAAGAATCCCACCCCGCACAGCATTATTCTAAAAGAGGACTGACAAGTGTAGTGCAGGCAGTCTCTTTAGTAGTTCTGATACATTTTCTAAGTGTCCTGCCAATAAAACTCAGTCTTCGTTTAACCTTTCCCACAACATTTTCCATGTATTCTTGCCTATTGAAGTCGTTCATAATTGTAATTCCTAGGTATTTAGTTGAATTTACAGATTTCAGATTTGCCTGACTTATCGTGTAACCGAAGTTTAACGGATTCCTTTTAGCATTCGTGTGAATGAGCTCCCAGTTTTCGTTAGTTGGAGTCAACTACCAATTTTTGCACGACACAGACCTTTTTTTTAAAAATCGTTTTGCAATATTATTTGATCTTCTGATGACTTGACTAGTCGATAAACGACAGCATTATTTGCAAACAACCTAAGGCGGCTGCTGAGATTGTCTCATAAATAGTTTATGTAGATCTCTCCTTTACTGAAAACATCTGTTCGCTGGTAGACGGAAACACCAGTACTCGCTAACCACTACGCCTGATGAACTCAATCACAAATTGAGGCTGCATAGGATGACTTACTCGTGTTTGTCGTCTAAGCACATGTCGATTCGATGATCAGCCGGATTGAAGCCATTGCATCATACATTCTTGCTACTATACTGTAGTAATACAATAAGTAAAATTTCGTTATCTGCTAATCTTCATGGTATTAAAATATTGAGATCCAGCATTACAATTTCTCAGTCCAATTGTCTCCAATGAACCATCTATTCATTTGGAAACTACTTTTCACTATTTCTTGAGTTCATCAGTGGTATAACAGTTGTGAGTGCCGGTAGACTACAACGTAACTGTTTGCTTTGCAACTTTTTGATGAGATGGGTGTTTCTCGAATACTAAGTACCCGCAGGTTCACGTTTCTTTCCAGCTCCTACATCAGGAAGTGCTTAGTAGTGGCACGTGCGCGATTTGCCACTCAACTGCTAGTACACGGTTAGTCCTCCACTATAGCGGTGTGCAAGTAAGAAGGCAGGTGCTCGATTTGTTCTGCACATAAAGGGATGGAAACTTCTTTGCTGAGTTGATATTGTGCTCTCTCTCTCTCTCTCTCTCTCTCTCTCTCTCTCTCTCTCTCTCTCTCTCTCTTTTTTTTTTTTTTTTTTTTCCAGAGCACACGCTCCAGCTGTGTCTGGGAACTCACAACGCCGGGGTAAGTGAGATGTCAGGACCCTGCTTATGCTTCTGACTCACCGTAGAAAAATTATTTGCTAGAAAAACTAGCGCTGTTGCTTCTGACAGATGTGAGAAATCATTATTTAAACTACCTGTTAACAGCTCCTTCCAGCCACAGGTATTTAACCAAATGTTTGTTACTCACCTCTGTGTGGACGCTGCTCAATTCTGCAATGTTTATCCCTCTGGCTAGAGGACCAAAAGTGCTCAGTTCCTTTGGTGTACAGATTTTGAAATTCTGGTACGATATAACTTGACTGAGAGTGGGTAAAAATATGTCCTCCAGTTTAAGTCATCGTATGATTAACATCGCATAGATCCTAAAATCTAGCCTCACACCTACCCTAGCTGTATTGATAGATACAAGGTTTGGTTTTAGTGTATTCATGGTAAATGGGTCATAGATTTATTATACAAGTGATAAATCAACTGCTTTATGTTTTTGTATTTGCTTGTTAATGCAACAATTGACCATAAAGACAATATTAGTAATTTTAGATTTAGTTTTTCTTCAAACTGAGCTTGAATGTAAGAAAGTAAGTGGAGTTTAACTAAAGTTAGTGGCAATATTGTTCTCTTTTTACATATGCTCATCACTGTATTCTGCTAAAGGGTATTTTAAGAGCTCTGTCAACTGAGCCGTTGAGTGCGGCGACTTTACCATCCAACCAATCATATGTCACACACTTCCTTCGCCTTTCAGACGGTCCTCGAAAGGAAATATGTTAACTCGCACTGACTCTGCCAGTAACTGTTACAAAATTTGGTTGCTTCATTGCATTAGATAGGTTTTATGTTTCTTACTGTTGTCATTAGTGGCAGAGATAGAGAACAACGACTACACAAATAAACAAATACACGGATGAGGGGTGCATATTACAAATACTCCTGTCGGAGTCTGTTACGTCATCGAGAATGATTGAGTGGCACTCTCGTCTGCCTAGTGTTTCCTTTACGTTTCTTTGTTTTGTCTCTCACAGACGTACATGTTTCTCTGCTGTAACCTTAACATAACATGTCCTTTCTTCCTCTTGCTGCAGCTGTGCGGGAAGCAGAAACGATTTTTCTCTGGTGAAACGAAAATAAACAATACTTTGTTTATCTTTCGAGAACCATTATGTCTGGCTTTGTAGCGACGATGTATTTTCTGTTGCTGTTCTCGTTACACCTTCGTACAGTATTTCTAAATACTCCTAGGTAGAACAGTACTGAAGGTTCCTATTCCACACGCGTTAAAGACTTCTCGGTGCATGACGGTGCGTTCTGACTTCTTACTCATTTCTGATAAGTTGCTCCTTTTTTACAGGAACAACCACCCGTGCGTGCTTCCGATTTCGTATGAACGATATCTCACAGGGGTCAACCTCATCTGTTTAAAAGACAAGAAGCTACAGCAAGTAAAGAGTCTCATTGTTTAAAAGGGTTTATTATTTAAATACGGGTGTAATCTCTACTTATCTCGTTTTCTATTGTGCGTTTTAGATTTTCATTAAATGACGGATAACATATGTCTTTTGTGCTGTAGATCTTCATTTCTGTTCATTTTTAGAATACCAAATGTAATATGATATAACTACCAATGCATTATTGTATGAAGTAACGCGAAGCAGTACAAATCTATCGTTCGTGCGATTAGGTTTTACGTTGTTTCTAAAAACGTTTAAGCGATATTAAAATTTAAGAAAGGCAACGGCGAGTTCAGTACAATGTTTTCTGTGCGGGAAATACTGTGTTTTACAGACATTATGCACTCGTACTCATAAAATTATTACGTGTTTGCATTTGAGAATAAATACTACCGAGCGTTGTCACTGGCTTACGGGTCATTAGCTTTGTTCCTAAATTTGAGATAACTGGTATATTTTGCGAGGTGGCCGGCACCGGGCTCAAAGTAGAGGAACTTAACTACAAGCAGACAATTGGAACAAAGTTTACGCGAAACACAAGAAATTGTTCACCATTAAATCTCTGTCTTCGAAGTGGGTGCAATATGTAATCCTGGTGGACTCTAGATTCAAAGCACTGACCGAGATACCAAAGTTCTTGAAGTCCGCGCTGTGGAAGCCAAGTATTAGCATACCTCGAGGATAACTGTCTTATCGGAGACGAAGATTCCAGTCGTAGAGTGGCACCGGACGTCAGATCGCGGAAGGATTCCAGGAAAGCTGACAGACGAACAGCGGCCGCGGTCGGCATAAAATTCAGAGTTTGTCCCTGGAGAACTCACTAGCCGTAGCCGTGCGCGGGGCTAAGTACTTTTGAGGCATCAGCAAATGGTGAGACCTATTTCTGACTATATGAGGCTGTGGAAGTGAGTGGGTCCACACCGAATGTATCCTCTAGGAGCTACGCCATTGCTGCCTGTTGGCGGTGATTGCAGCCGGAACTGCAGTGGCCGTGTTGGCTGTTGTAGCCCCTGCTACTTTTGGCCACCCGCGGAGCAGTGTTGTTGTGCGGGAGGACTAAAAGAGCCACCGTAACTTCACTCCCCACCTTGGAAGAGATATGATGAGACATCTCAGCGTCACAGAAGGTTGTGGTGCCGCTGCGTGTGTCCTGGGGAAGTGAAGAACGTGTGGAACTTCTGTCGATGTTCAAGAACAACCTCATGGAATGACGACAAGAGTAATGCTTCCGTCGTTATAGAAGTTTAATTAACTGTGTAAAGAAGGAAAGACGACGATAGATTATATGACACGTCACCGACGAGGTCATTGCAGGAGGTGTAAGTAGGCTGTTTATGTTTTCTTATTGACAACGTTATGTAGCGCTCTGTATGAAAATCACTGGCTGTGCTGTGTGCAGTCTGTGGCTGGTTTGCATTGTTGTTGGATATTGTACTGTTGGGCAGCTGGATGTTAACAGCGCGTAGTGTTGCGCAATTGGAGGTGAGCCGCCAGCAATGGTGGATGTGAGGAGAGAGATGGCGGAGTTTTGAAATTTGTAATACTGGATATCATGAACTGCTATATACATTATGACTTTTGAACACTATTGAGGTAAATACATTGTTTGTTCTCTATAAAAATCTTTCATTTGCTAACTATGCCTATCAGTAGTTAGTGCCTTCCGTAGTTTGAATCTTTCATTTAGCTGGCAGTAGTGGCGCTCGCTGTATTGCAGTAGTTCGAGTAACGAAGATTTTTGGTGAGGTAAGTGATTTGTGAAACGTATAGGTTAATGTTAGTCAGGGCCATTCTTTTGTAGGGATTTTTGAAAGTCAGATTGCGTTGCGCTAAAATATTGTGTCTCAGTTTAAGCACAGTCATGTATAATTGTTCTAAGGGGACGTTTCAGAGGGACAAGAAAAGCGAACGAAATCTACTGTATAAACTTTTCAAATGACTGAGCCTTGCATTTTCTGTAACCGATTTAGGAAAGCCACGGAAGAACAAAATTTGGATACATTAAATAAATTCACAGTTGCGATTAAGGACAACCATGAGCTGTAGAATGGAATGACGACACTGAAAATTTGTTACGGGTCGGGACTCGAAACCGTATTTCCCACTTATCGCTAACGGTCACCTTGCCATTTGGCTATTCGTGCACGACTCACGGCGAGAACCAAAGGAACGTTGCCTCATAATCGGAATAACACAGGCACTGAAGTATCGTATAGTAAAAATCTGGATAGTCTGAAAGTGAGCCCTGTGTTTTACCTCTCCCAGTAACTCAGTTTGCACTTACGATTCATTGAAATGCTGCTTGTAGGCAAGCATCTTTCACATTCCAAACACTGCACATACTACTGAAAAAGTTATATTGGATTTGATTTTCTTTAAGATTGTATATAAGTTGTAACTAAACGTCATGGACAACCTCCCGATTGTTGTCGTAGAGGTTACCTTGGGAAATAAATTGACTACCTTAACAAACGTCCAGTAATGTCACCTGAATAGATGCAAATCGTTGAGTTTATAGAGGGCATACCTTCGACGACAAACGTGAATTTGTAAGCTGACAAATCACAAGCAGAACTTCTTGCACGTTCAGGACGCAATGTGGTACTGAACGCGTCGTCCACGTGCTGGCACAAAAATACTTACGAAACGGCTAAGCACAGTGGTGACATAGGAGCCACGCACTCTTACTGGCGAAATCCCCAAACGGAGGCGTTGGCTCCTGTAACTTTGACACGTAGTAGCATCGTCATATACCACTGCCGAACGCTGGTTGCTATCCCCAGTTTTTTTCCTTAAAAAAGCCTGTGCAGCCGTTCGAAATTTGTCAGTATAGTTTTGTTTCACCCGGTAACACCCACCTGTCTGATACTTTGAAAGATGTGTTTTGATTCAGCCAGCCTTCATTTCGATTATGTATTTTTGCATATCGATTGGGGGAGAGTTCTTTGGCATATTTCCCGACCGATCGCTGATAGATTTCGATATCCCTCCGTTGCATAGGAAGTAATTAGGTTCTTTGGATTGATTATCTCAGTCAATGAACGTGTAGAGCGTGTTGATGCCACGTGATCGCGTTGTTTTCGAAGGAAGGGAAAGTGGCAGTTGCAGTTAGGCAGTTTTAAAGTGTCAGTTGTATAGAAGAGGATGTACTGAGGCTGTCCTAAGTGGCCTTGCTATGTATTGCAGAGCATTTTATTATGAATTAGTCGGCGCAGACCAGAGTTGCGCATGAACTGCATGCTGTTGCGAGTTGATGTGAGCAGACAACGCTGAGCCGCAAGAGGCCAGATGTGTTACTTTATCTGTCTCGTACAGACGTTCTGCAGAATTCGCTCCTGTAGGAATCGTGAAGGCAGGATTAGAGTAATTACAGCGCATAGAAGCATTTAAGCAATCATTTTTTCAGCAAGCCATACACGAATGCAAAAGGAAGATGGAATGGGACTTTTTAACATCTGAGGTCATCAGTCCCCTAGACTTAGAGCTACTTAAACCTAATTAACCTAAGGACATCACACACATCCATGCCCAAGGCAGGATTCGAACCTGCGACCGTAGCAGCAGCGCGGTTCCGGACTGAAGCGCCTAAAACCGCTCGGCCCCAGTGGCCGGCGCAAAAGGAAAAAACCATAATAAGTGGCACAGTGGGAAGCATCGTCAGGCATGCACTTCACAATGATTTGCGGAGTGTAGATCTAGATGTATAACTCGAATTTACGAATTTACTCAACAGTAGCTAAGTGGTATATACTTGTCTCTTTTAATTAAAATTTAAAATAACTCTCTTTCTTCTGGGTGTTTTTAGCAGTTATTTCAGTTTTTGTCAGTGTTTCTGTACGCTTTGTTAAGGTCGTCGTAATGAGAAAATTACACTTAGCTACTCTGTGTTGTTCCATCTACCGTGGAAGGGCGGGTACGTAGGGAGCTTCTATGTAACTCAATACAGTCGTTGTAAGAGGTAGTTTAAAAATCAGTTTTAGTATGGTTCATTGCTGACAATTTGTCCCAACAAAACAAATAACAATGAAACTTTAAAGACCCTTCACATCATGCAGAATATTGTACTGAATAATTCAGACACCTTGAAAGGAGGCAGAATAGATACATTTTGCAGACGATACTAGTGTTACAGTAAAGCAACAGAATTGATAGTTAATGACACTTTTTAAATATAAGTGATTCTCCGAAACCGGACTCTCCATTTAGTTTGAGGAATCGCACTATATTCTGTACTATATACTTATATGGATATGGTGTCCGTTCTTTCGGACATGTCCGAAAGAAGAGACACCATATCCATATAAGTATACTGTTCTGCCAATACCCGCCATGACCTCCTTGTTCTGTGCGGATGCACACATATTACCCGAACTCTTACAGGACTTGGTAAGAATGTCTTCCACGAATAATGAGTGTGTTGGGTAGGGTCACTACGAATGTAATGTGTGGACATATAAGGTGAGAATGTGGGTCTCGCGGGAGGCGTGAGCGAAATAGTCCCTGCAGTCGCACTATCCTATGTGCCCTCGGTGGCTCAGATGGGTAGAGCGTCTGATTACTCTTTCCGGTTACTAAACAAATATCTTCAGACTTGTAAAGTAAGAAGAAACAGAAAATTGGCTTTAGGTTAAAACGACTTTCACAATCTATAAGAACATTCGTTATTTCAAAGTAATGAACCTTAAGTAGCGAAAAAATACCACTCATGTTAGAGACTCCATCTCTGCGTACACTATAGGCTGTAATGCCATCGTCTGGTAGCGTATCTCGAAACTATGTGAATAAATGAATACTATCTATCAGGTCAATCTGAACAATTAACGTTTCTGCGACACATATTATTTAACCCCACTTCGGTGTTTATTTAGAACATACACTTGAGATGTTCGAGTCAAAAGAGACCCGGTTTTGTATTTTGTTTCCTGTAGGTTCACTTTTATACATTGGTATACTGAAATAGTAAGTAAAGTTATTATTTACATACTTAAATACACTCCTGGAAATGGAAAAAAGAACACATTGACACCGGTGTGTCAGACCCACCATACTTGCTCCGGACACTGCGAGAGGGCTGTACAAGCAATGATCACACGCACGGCACAGCGGACACACCAGGAACCGCGGTGTTGGCCGTCGAATGGCGCTAGCTGCGCAGCATTTGTGCACCGCCGCCGTCAGTGTCAGCCAGTTTGCCGTGGCGTACGGAGCTCCATCGCAGTCTTTAACACTGGTAGCATGCCGCGACAGCGTGGACGTGAACCGTATGTGCAGTTGACGGACTTTGAGCGAGGGCGTATAGTGGGCATGCGGGAGGCCGGGTGGACGTACCGCCGAATTGCTCAACACGTGGGGCGTGAGGTCTCCACAGTACATCGATGTTGTCGCCAGTGGTCGGCGGAAGGTGCACGTGCCCGTCGACCTGGGACCGGACCGCAGCGACGCACGGATGCACGCCAAGACCGTAGGATCCTACGCAGTGCCGTAGGGGACCGCACCGCCACTTCCCAGCAAATTTGGGACACTGTTGCTCCTGGGGTATCGGCGAGGACCATTCGCAACCGTCACCATGAAGCTGGGCTACGGTCCCGCACACCGTTAGGCCGTCTTCCGCTCACGCCCCAACATCGTGCAGCCCGCCTCCAGTGGTGTCGCGACAGGCGTGAATGGAGGGACGAATGGAGACGTGTCGTCTTCAGCGATGAGAGTCGCTTCTGCCTTGGTGCCAATGATGGTCGTATGCGTGTTTGGCGCCGTGCAGGTGAGCGCCACAATCAGGACTGCATACGACCGAGGCACACTCCTACACTGGCCGTACACCACTGGTGATCGTCGAGGGGACACTGAATAGTGCACGGTACATCCAAACCGTCATCGAACCCATCGTTCTCCCATTCCTAGACCGGCAAGGGAAATTGCTGTTCCAACAGGACAATGCACGTCCGCATGTATCCCGTGCCACCCAACGTGCTCTAGAAGGTGTAAGTCAACTACCCTGGCCAGCAAGATCTCCGGATCTGTCCCCCATTGAGCATGTTTGGGACTGGATGAAGCGTCGTCTCACGCGGTCTGCACGTCCAGCACGAACGCTGGTCCAACTGAGGCGCCAGGTGCAAATGGCATGGCAAGCCGTTCCACAGGACTACATCCAGCATCTCTACGATCGTCTCCATGGGAGAATAGCAGCCTGCATTGCTGCGAAAGGCGGATAACACTGTACTAGTGCCGACATTGTGCATGCTCTGTTGCCTGTGTCTATGTGCCTGTGGTTCTGTCAGTGTGATCATGTGATGTATCTGACCCGAGGAATGTGTCAATAAAGTTCCCCCTTCCTGGGACAATGAATTCACGGTGTTCTTATTTCAATTTCCAGGAGTGTACATTGATAATTCAAAGTAAATAATAGAAGAGTATACAAACCCAATAATCGAAAATTATAATTATTTGTGTGTTGGTTTTACTTCATTATGCCTAACTTTTAATAATGGTTTTTACATGTGTATGTAAGATGTTTATTCAAATATGGTTCAAATGGCTCTGAGCACTATGGGACATACCATCTATGGACATCAGTCCCATAGAACTTAGAACTACTTAAACCTAACTAACCTAAGGACATCACACAACACCCAGTCATCACGAGGCAGAGAAAATCCCTGACCCCGCCGGGAATCGATCCCGGGAACCCGGGAGTGGGAAGCGAGAACGCTACCGCACGACCACGAGCTACGGACTAAGATGCTTATTGCAAGTCAATTTTTATCCCACTTAACATACGAGGTGCATTCATGTTCTAAGGCCTCCGATTTTTTTTCTAATTAACTACTCACCCGAAATCGATGAAACTGGCGTTACTTCTCGACGTAATCGCCCTGCAGACGTACACATTTTTCACAACGCTGACGCCATGATTGCATGGCAGCGGCGAAGGCTTCTTTAGGAGTGTGTTTTGACCACTGGAAAATCGCTGAGGCAATAGCAGCACGACTGGTGAATGTGCGGCCACAGAGAGTGTCTTTCATAATTGGAAAAAGCCAAAAGCCACTAGGAGCCAGGTCAGGTGAGCAGGGAGTATGAGGAATCACTTCAAAGTTGTTATCACGAAGAAACTGTTGCGTAACGTTAGCTCGATGTGCAGGTGGGTCGACTTGGTGAAACAGCTCACGCGCAGCCTTTCCCGGACGTTTTTGTTGCAGTGCAGGAAGGAATTTGTTCTTCAAAACATTTTCGTAGGATGCACCTGTTACCATAGTGCCCTTTGGAGCGCAATGGGTAAGGATTACGCCCTCGCTGTCCCAGAACATGAACACCATCATTTTTTCAGCACTGGCGGTTACCCGAAATTTTTTTGGTGGCGGTGAATCTGTGTGCTTCCATTGAGGTGACTGGCGCTTTGTTTCTGGATTGAAAAATGGCATCCACGTCTCATTCATTGTCACAACCGACGAAAAGGAAGTCCCATTCGTGCTGTCGTTGCGCGTCAACATTGCTTGGCAACATGCCACACGGGCAGCCGTGTGGTCGTCCGTCAGCATTCGTCGCTCCCACCTGGATGACACTTTTCGCATTTTCAGGTCGTCATGCAGGATTGTGTGCACAGAACCCACAGAAATGCCAACTCTGGAGGCGATCTGTTCAACAGTCATTCGGTGATCCCCCAAAACAATTCTCTCCACTTTCTCGATCATGTCGTCAGACCGGCTTGTGCGAGCCCGAGGTTGTTTCGGTTTGTTGTCACACGATGTTCTGCCTTCATTAAACTGTCGCACCTACGAACGCACTTTCGACACATCCATAACTCCATCACTACATGTCTCCTTCAACTGTCGATGAATTTCAATTGGTTTCACACCACGCAAATTCAGAAAACGAATGATTGCACGCTGTTCAAGTAAGGAAAACGTCGCCATTTTAAGTTCTCGAACAATCACAAAATAGAATTCGATGTTTTTCCTTCTATTGTCACTGATACTATACGCTACGTTTCTGAACAGTTTACTAATTCCAGGTTTCACCAGTTTACCCCACTATTCAAGAACGCTACTAAAGAACCGCTTCTGATCAACCCATGTTCGATAACTTCCACGGAACTCTGTTTATGCCCACACAGTGCTGAACAGATTGTAGTTTAACTTTCAGTATCGCTTTCCCATTACGTTGGGCTGCAATGGATCTTTCATTTGAATGAAAACTGCATGGTGGTCCGAGGAACCGACGGAGATTATTTCATAGTCCTATACATCTATTCCTGTTGTGGTATAAAATCTGTCCAGTCTGGAGGCTGAGAATGGAGATATGTGTTGTTCGGTCGTGTGATGACTAGTCCATCTATGACGCCTATCTATTGCAGTCCTCCAGAGACGCTATTCTGCCGATATTACAACACAAAATCACCCCTCATTATTATTTCACCCTAAGCGTATCTCATAAAGTACAGGACAGTTTCACTAAACAAGTTTTCTCTACTAGTTCTGTAATTTGTTCCTGATTCTGCTTAAGGGTTTAATATTGTTACTTAATTTAGTTTGGCTTTGACAACGCGTCCATCCGGTTGCTTTTCTAAGTTCTCCACCTCCAGTCCCATTCTCATTAAAATGCAGCAAATCCTATGGCTAGAGCCGACATATTTGTGCACAGTGTATTGCGGTTGTTGGTTCATCTCCTCGTAAGTTACTTCCTGAAGGAACGCAATGTCCACGTCATTAGCTTTTACAGGGTGTTTCAAAAATGACCGGTATATTTGAAACTGCAATAAAAACTAAACGAGCAGCGATAGAAATACACCGTTTGTTGCAATATGCTTGGGACAACAGTACATTTTCAGGCGGACAAACTTTCGAAATTACAGTAGTTACAATTTTCAACAACAGATGGCGCTGCAAGTGATGTGAACGATATAGAAGACAACGCAGTCTGTGGGTGCGCCATTCTGTACGTCGTCTTTCTGCTGTAAGCGTGTGCTGTTCATAACGTGCAAGTGTGCTGTAGACAACATGGTTTATTCTTTAGAACATAGGATTTTTCTGGTGTTGGAATTCCACCGCCTAGAACACAGTGTTGTTGCAACAAGACGAAGTTTTCAACGGAGGTTTAATGTAACCAAAGGACCGAAAAGCGATACAATAAAGGATCTGTTTGAAAAACTTCAACGGACTGGGAACGTGATGGATGAACGTGCTGGAAAGGTAGGGCGACCGCGTACGGCAACCACAGAGGGCAACGCGCAGCTAGTGCAGCAGGTGATCCAACAGCGGCCTCGGGTTTCCATTCGGCGTGTTGCAGCTGCGGTCCCAATTACGCCAACGTCCACGTATCGTCTCATGCGCCAGAGTTTACACCTCTATCCATACAAAATTCAAACGCGGCAACCCCTCAGCGCCGCTACCATTGCTGCACGAGAGACATTCGCTAACGATATAGTGCACAGGATTGATGACGGCGATATGCATGTGGGCAGCATTTGGTTTACTGACGAAGCTTATTTTTACCTGGACGGCTTCGTCAATAAACAGAACTGGTGCATATTGGGAACCGAAAAGCCCCATGTTGCAGTCCCATCGTCCCTGCATCCTCAAAAAGTACTGGTCTGGGCCGCCATTTCTTCCAAAGGAATCATTGGCCCATTTTTCAGATCCGAAACGATTACTGCATCACGCTATCTGGACATTCTTCGTGAATTTGTGGCGGTACAAACTGCCTTAGACGACACTGCGAACACCTCGTGGTTTATGCAAGATGGTGCCCGGCCACATCGCACGGCCGACGTCTTTAATTTCCTGAATGAATATTTCGATGATCGTGTGATTGCTTTGGGCTATCCGAAACATACAGGAGGCGGCGTGGATTGGCCTCCCTATTCGCCAGACATGAACCCCTGTGACTTCTTTCTGTGGGGACACTTGAAAGACCAGGTGTACCGCCAGAATCCAGAAACAATTGAACAGCTGAAGCAGTACATCTCATCTGCATGTGAAGCCATTTCGCCAGACACGTTGTCCAAGGTTTCGGGTAATTTCATTCAGAGACTACGCCATATTATTGCTACGCATGGTTGATATGTGGAAAATATCGTACTATAGAGTTTCCCAGACCGCAGCGCCATCTGTTGTTGAAAATCGTAACTACTGTAATTTCGAAAGTTTGTCTGCCTGAAAATGTACTGTTGTCCCAAGCATATTGCAACAAACGGTGTATTTCTATCGCTGCTCGTTTAGTTTTTATTGCCGTTTCAAATATACCGGTCATTTTTTAAACACCCTGTAAAATATTCCACAGAATCCTCATATTTTTTTCACTTGTTATTCCGCAGATATTCAGCTGAAGTAGAGTAAGCACCCTACTTTTGTTCACTGCAGGCTGTTTAGCACTTTATGTCCATATTCCCCTGATTAAACGTCTTGTCCGGATCAGTTTTCAGAAAGTCACTTTCCATTTCCCCTTTTTCGACATCCTGGTATTCTCTATCCGCATATTTCTTATTTTTCCGACTTGGAGCCTTTACATCTGGTTTGGCTTTCACTCTCGGTGCCTTTTCAGCATCTTCAGATTTTATAAATTTCTGGTGAATAATACTTCCTTCTGTTGCTTTAAATGTGTGCTTTGCAGATTGTGTGGTGATACTGAAAGTCGTTTCCATACAACCTCTTACTTTGCTTTCCCGTTTATTGTCCAGTCACAACTGCTGTTTTCACTCAGCTGTTGCTGTGTGGTTGCCTGGCCTGTTGTTTCCTGCTGTGGTTGTTGTTTACTTTCCTACTAAAGACGGCTCAAGGGGCTCGCCACGTGTGGTTGCGCAGACTGCAAAATGTCTATGTCCGCGAGAGATTCCATCCCAATCTCGGGTCCACCCATTGTTGTTGTAACGTTATCGGGCTTCTGTTTCCTTGGTACCTGTGCCGATTTTTCTTCAGGGTCTTCTTCGGAGCTCGTATTGCCCATTTATAATGGTCGTTTCTTGTTGTCCTTATTTCGATGAGATAAGAACTTCCATTTTCCATGTCTGTTTCGTTTTCTTGCTATTGAATTAAAATCTCATATCTTCCTGGGCAATAGTTGCTCACTGATCTTTGCCGGTAGCATCCGTTTGATGTTTGTCTCAGTTGTTGTGTTCGTAATTTGTTAATGGTCTCTTGTTTAAGGATGGGAAGTCCTGTTCAACTAAAATACGGAATTGGTCAGTTGATTCCATGTGAGTATCCTTGGTGTTGCCCGTTGCAGTACTTGAAGGAATCAGTTTTTGAGTCTCCAGTCTTGTACACTGTTACAAATTATTTCGTAAAATAAACACTCGCTGTGAGCAGTTTTCTCGAAGATGTCCTGGTTCATTGCATGCGTGATATAAGGTAGTTTGTCCAACATATGTTATGTGTGAAATTACAATGAAATCAATATCTATAGCTGCTTACAGGCGTTGATAAATATCCACGGGGACAGTTTAAAATGTGTGCCCCGAGCGGGACTCGAAGCCGGGATCTCCTGCTTACTATATACATATATATTATGGGTCTCTTGCAGGCGCCTAAAAGAATGTGGTACGTGTTACTGGAAGTAAGAGAGATTCGTACAGATGTAATTTCGATATAGCACTGAGTCCTGTATCCAGTAGACCACTCTTCAAATTTGATGCAATTTGACTTGTCCATAATTAGAAAGTACTGTTATTAAGTCCTTGTTGTCTATCTCTGGGGGAATATTTAGCACCCCAACAGTTTGTTGTTTGCCGTTAGCGTTACTTATATCATCGGTACTGAGCAAGCAGTAAAGGAAACAAAAGAAAAATTCGGAGTAGGTGTTAAAATCCATGGAGAAGAAATAAAAACTTTGAGGTTCGCCGATGACATTGTAATTCTGTCAGAGACAGCAAAGGACTTGGAAGAACAGTTGAACGGAATGGATGGTGTCTTGAAGGGAGGATATAAGATGAACATCAACAAAAGCAAAACGAGGATATTGGAATGTAGTCGAATTAAGTCGGGTGATATTGAGCGTATTAGATTAGGAAATGAGACACTTAAAGTAGTAAAGGAGTTTTGCTATTTGGGGAGCAAAATAACTGATGATGGTCGAAGTAGAGAGGATATAAAATGTAGACTGGCAATGGCAAGGAAAGCATTTCTGAAGAAGAGAAATTTGTTAACATCGAGTATAGATTTAAGCGTCAGGAAGTCATTTCTGAAAGTATTTGTATGGAGTGTAGTCATGTATGGAAGTGAAACATGGACGGTAAATAGTTTGGACAAGAAAAGAATAGAATCTTTCGAAATGTGGTGCTACAGAAGAATGCTGAAGATTAGATGGGTAGATCACATAACTAATGAGGAAGTATTGAATAGGATTGGGGAGAAGAGTAGTTTGTGGAACAACTTGACCAGAAGAAGGGATAGGTTGGTAGGACATGTTATGAGGCATCAAGGGATCACCAATTTAGTATTGGAGGGCAGCGTGGAGGGTAAAAATCGTAGGGGGAGACCAAGAGATGAATACACTAAGCAGATTCAGAAGGATGTAGGTTGCAGTAGGTACTGGGAGATGAAGAAGCTTGCACAGGATAGAGTAGCATGGAGAGCTGCATCAAACCAGTCTCAGGACTGAAGACCACAACAACAACAACAACTGACAGAATCATCACGATGACGGAATTCAGTTTTGCCATCGCTTTCCAGTAATATTCTAACATAGCAGAAATACGCAATATAGCAAAAAGTTTCCATAGCTGTAGGTTGCACATGTCTTTCACTCTTGTCAAAGGCGACCTTCAAAGTATTCTTCGTGATCGAATCATTGTACATCATTGTACATATCCACGTACCCCAACACTTGTTTACGTAACCAGTCAGCTACAACATGGGCCGCCGCAATGCACGTCTGCACAGGCAGCGACTAAGCTAAGCTGTTGATCTACATAATTCTTCTTTTTTAAGCCATAGAGCAGCATATCGATTAATCGCAAACGGGAGCCCACCACGGTGGGTGGCTGCAGTGTGTGATATCTACGACATTAAGCTATGCCACCGCAAACATGGTTTCAAAAATTCTATCCAACGGCTAGGGACCTCTCCTTGTAGCTTAAAAATTTTGGGCAACGTTTAACTGAAAAATAAAATTTATGGAATCCGGCAGAAGACTTCATTAAAAACAATGAATATTTTCTTTTTAAGTTTTATAATATGAAGTATCTGGATTTATTACTATATCTTAAAAAGTTGGGCTTAAAATTCCGCTCCCCCTTCACCCCCAACCACCACCACCACCGCGTCGGTGTTGCGAGGATTAATGGATATTGGCGACTACATGACATATCTTTATTCTATGAGCTGCAGTATTTAACAGCTGTTCAGCACTTGGTAATCCTGTCCACTGCTTTGTTATCTAACCAAGATATTCTTCTATCTCCTTTTCTCCTTTTTCCTTAATCTTCCCTTTCACTATCAACTGTGGATGCATATATTTCGTGATCGGTAAGATACTGCCTAGGTAAGCAGTTTTCTTCTTTCAAACATTGTTACCATTTCTCATTGTTTGCGAATCCTTGGCAATACTTTAGTTTTAGTTACTCTTGCTGTCCACGGTATTTTAAATCCAAGGCCTCGCTCTTCCTTACTGTTTTCATATTTAGAGCCCATCCTTAAGAATCGTATCGAACCGTAGACCAGATGTAGCATATTGCAAATCGAACTCTAACGTTTAATTCTAGGTCCGTGTGTGAGAGAATTTTCTTAAATGTTATTAACTCGTTACGGGCGTTCTCTGAGCAACATTTTATTTCCATTTCTGTTCCCCAAACTTAACAGAACAACCTTCTACAGTACTTAAACATTTATACTCTTTATTTCAGGGAGCCATTGAAGCTTAGTTTTACATTTATTGAGAGTCGGGCTGCAGTGTGACAATCATAAGATTCGTGTTTTTTGTGTTATTATTCAGACCTAGATTACTGTGGTAATCTGTTACTACGTTGAAGAGTTCTTGACGATCATCTAAATTACCAACAATCAGTACTGTATCATCAGTATAGTGCATGTTGTTGATGAGAACTCGGTCAACCTTTAGGCCTTTTTCTGTACCTCCAAGTGCTTCCTGCAAAATGCTCTCTGACTACAAACTGAACAACAGGGTTGACAAACTGCATCCTTGTCGGACTCCTCTACGGAAATTAGCAAAGTCGATGACCTCATTATCATACTTAACTTGTGCTGTCTGATTCCGATATAAATTATCTATACAGCGTCTGTCCTTCCGACTTATATCCATTCTTTTGAAAACTTCCGTGAGTTTATCATATTTTACTCTATCGAAGGCTTTTCTACAATCAGTTTTCATCCTAATAATAGTAGTTTTTCATTAGAACTTGTTGTGCAACTATTGCTCCTCTTGGAGCTAAAATTTTCCTAAACCTAAACTGCGTTTCACCAATGAGTTTCCAATATTTTTTTCATATAAACTTTGAAATAATCTCAAGGACGGGCTCATCAGACCAATGAGTATATGATCTTCACACATTCTGACATTTTTGTTCTTAGTTAGGATATGAACGATGATAATAGCCATTGCGCTGAGGAATGATCTGTATCACGAACTTTGTTAAAACTTTTGAATAAGACTCTTTATCAGAAAGTGTGAGTTCCAGTGGAATTTCATGAAGTCCTGTTCCTTTATTGGTTTTTGAATTACATATGGCTTTCTTGATATCTTCTTTTGTAAATATAGGTCCTGCTAGATTATTGTTCATAGAAATTACAAGATTTGGTCTATCATCCGAAAAATTTCAAGTTTTAGTCTTCCCATATCTCTTTACTCTCTGCGGCATCTATTTTATTATCTTTGGTGACTCTCAATGAGATGGTTTTTACTTCCTTATATCCTAGCCGATTCTTTTATCTACTAGACCAGCTAATAACATAAATTTATTTTAAAGGAGGAAAGCATGATATATGTAAGAAATAAGAAAAACATGCGACGCTTATTAAGAGTATACAGTTGACATATTCTCGTTACGAACTGTAATATGTCGATGTACGTAAATTATAAAAAAATATAAGGCTTTGATTGGTGCCGACAAGCGTCTATGACGTTTAGTGTTCTGATAGTTTCAAACAGTGATGAACACGCTTTGACTAATTTTTACATTTTTTTATATTGTATTGTTTAGTGTGATACGTACTACAATTCGTGACAAGAATATGTCAACTCTGTCCTGAGGTACACTTCTTAATAAGTATGGTACGTATGTCTTATATTTTACATTTTTCATATTCCTCTGCCTTGCAATTAATTTATGTTGGAACTTGTTCATTGCCTTACTTTTAACTAAAGAAAATTCTTCGTTTGTCTCCATAGATTCATAACTGCACTCCGTAACTTTGTTGACATAACTAAAACTGTACTGAAAACTTGGCTCATTAGTGAGTGTAGTAGGTTTTTATTAATTCTGTTCGCGCTATAATACCTATTTAAATAACATATGCCCTAAATAGTTAACTGTTCACATTGATCTTGCAGACAATTTCCATTTATTTACATGTTCCGATGTACGCAATCAGACGATGGCATTCCAGCGTACAGTGTGTGTAGAAGCCGAGTCTCTAGCATGAACAGTATTTTTTCAGTGCTTAACTTTCATTACTTAGAAATAGCATATGTTCTTGAAGGCTTTAAATGTCATTTTAACCTAAAAGCCATTTTCGGTTTCCAGTTACGTTTACAGATCTGAAAACGGTTGTGGAGCAACAGAAACTAGTAATCAATTGTAAAGTTTTAATGCAGTGAAGGCCAAAAGAAAGACATGTTTTAAAAAGTTAAAAGTTTTAGACAAAAACTGTTTCACACATCCAATCTCATTATTGCAAAATTTATTTTAATAGTTAATAAAATCTAAGAACTGACCTCATTTGCTTTCAAACTTTCAAAGAAAAATTCAGTCTGCAAAGAAATATCCCTCTGCATAAAAATTATTTTCAAAATTATATATTCAGTGTAAGCGCTAACATTTCTTTAGTCGATTACCCTATTGACTTACAAAATTGTAAGTTAATTTGCTTAGAGAATGCTCTTGGCACGAAAACTTTTGGCTAGCGAGTGCCAGCCAAGAAAACTTGTTCACAAGGATGAAAACGATCTACAGTATAGACTAGATGGAGAATTTTTTGCTGCATCACCTTGCCCCGCCATCTTACTACGAACGGAAGGCGAACCGAGTCTCAGGCAATCTAAATGCTAAACAATATTGGATGCAAAATGTGAGAAACGATTGTTCGAAGCTCTTGGCATGGTTAAGCGATCTGTGGCACCAACAAAAATTGTACTGAGAGCTGTAGCTATGGAAATACACAGATTTTTGAAGAAACTGCACATCTGTAAAAGGAGAACTGTTTGCCAGATATGCATGTGACATCTGAATGGCGTAATTAAACAAGTGGCACCACTGTTCTTGTGCATCGACAGCTACAATTAGAGTATAAACAGTGGCCCAGGTATTCGTCGAGGGGCAGTATAACAAGTGTTTCAGCATAGTAGTTACAAACAGTAATAAGAATTAAAAATTACCATAATGTTCTACTACGGATAAAGCAACAACCGAAAATTACACACATTAAAAAATATTTTGCGTCACCTCGATTCCGAGAATTCCGGAACCTGTACAGAAAATTGGAATAGAGATCAACATAAACATCATTTCTGCACTTTTTATTGCTCATGAAAACCACACATTGCATGTTGTACTACCATACAGCGAGACCTTCTGAGACGGTGGTCGGATTTCCTGTGCACACCGGTACCTCTAATACCCAGTAGCACGTTCTATTGCATTGAAGCATGTGTATATTCGTTTTGGCATACTACAAGTTCATCAAGGCACTGTTGGTCCAGATTGTCCCACTTCTCAAAGGCGATTCGGCGTATATCCCTCAGAGTGGTTGGTGAGTCACGTCCATAAACAGCCCTTTTCAATTTATCCTAGGCATGTTCGACAGCCTTCATCTCTGGAGAACATACTGGCCACTCTATTAGAGCAATGTTGTTATCCTGAAGGAAGTTATTCACAAGATGTGCACGATGGGGGCTGCGAATAGTCGTCCATGAAGACGAAGGCCTCGCCAAATGCTGCCGATATGGTTGCACTATCGGTCGCAGGATGGCATTCAAGTATTTTACAGCCGTTACGGCGCCTTCCATGATCAAAAAATGGTTCAAATGGCTCTGAGCACTATGGGACTTAGCATCTATGGTCATCAGTCCCCTAGAACTTAGAACTACTTAAACCTAACTAACCTAAGGACATCACACAACACCCAGTCATCACGAGGCAGAGAAAATCCCTGACCCGCCGGGAATTGAACCCGGGAACCCGGTCCATGATCACCAGCGGCGTATGTCGGCCCCAGAACAGCAGGGTACCTCCACCTTGCTTTACTCGCAGGACTGTGTGTCTAATGCGTTCAGCCTGACTGAGGTGCCTCCAAACACGTCTCTAACGATTGTCTGGATGAAGGCATATGCGACACTCATCGTTGAAGAGAGCGTGATGCCAATCCTGAGCGGTCCATTCGGCATGTGGTTGGACCCATCTGTACCGCGCTGCATGGTGTCTTGGTAGCAACAATGGACCTCGTTATGGACGTAGAGAGTTAAGTTGCGCATTATGCAGCCTATTGCGCACAGTTTGAGTTGTAACACGACGTCCTGTGGCTGCACGAAAAGCATTATTCAACATGGTGGCGTTGCTGTCAGGGTTCCTCCGAGCCAAAATCCGTAGGTAGCGGTCATCCACGGTTGTAATCCCCTTTGGGCGGCCTGAGCGAGGCATTTCATCGACAGTTGCTGTCTCTCTGTATCCCCTTCATGTCCGAACAACATCGCTTTGTTCACTCCGAGACGCCTGGACACTTACCTTGTTGACAGCCCTTCCCGGCACAAAGTAACAATGCGGACGCATCGAACCGCGGTATTGATCGACTAGGCATGGTTGAACTACAGACCACACGAGCCGTGCACCTCCTTCCTGGTGGAGTGACTGGAACTGATCGGCTGTCAGACCCCCTCTGTCTAATAGGAGCTGCTCATGCATGGTTGTTTACGTCTTTGGGCGTGTTTAGTGACATCTCTGAACAGTCACAGGGCAATATCCACAGTCAACGTCTATCTTCAGGAGTTCTGGGAATCGGGGTGATGCAAAACTATTTTTGATGTGTGTAAATATGATACGATTTTCAAAATACAATAGCGTGCCGCTTATTTGTATACATGGTGTTAGCGCCCGATAGCGACCCAGAAGGGTTCCATTGGATTCACACCAGATGAATTTTGTGGCCAATACATCAACGTTATTTCACTATAATGCTCTTCAAACCACTTTAACACGATTCTGGCTTCCAGTCAAGGACAGTTAAACTGCTGAAAGACGACATTGCTGTCAGGAAAGACACAAAGCATGAAGGGTTGCAGGTGGTCCGGTGCTGAAATGATGTCTTTGACTACTGACTCAGATTCCATGCAAGCGCAGGATAATGTTTCCTAAAGCATAATACTGCTTCCACCAGCCTGCGCCCGAGGCGTGGTGCATGATTTGAGCCGCCGTTCGCCTCGATAACGAATAAAGGAGACGACCATCGACCTGTTGCAGCAAGAAAGATGATTCATCCGAAAAGCTGACAAGTTTACAATGGTCCACGGTCGGCCGCCCACGGTCCCGTGCCCATTGCAGTTGTAATTGTCGATTTCCTTTGGTCAACATGGGAATACGTAGGATTCGTCTGCTGCGAAGTTCCATGTTCAACAATGTACCATAAAGAGTGTGTTTCGAAACACTTGTGTGTGCTCCGGCATTGTGCTCTTTAGTCAGAGATGCCACAGATCGCCATCTGCCCTTTACAAAGCATAGAAGCGTCCGACCCCCACGTGGTGCAAAGACGCCTGGACGTCTAACCACTGAGAGCCTAGTGGTAGTTTGACTGTCTTCCTAACTCTTTCCGTGGATACTCACGACAGTAGCACGTGAACATTCGACCAGCTTCGCCGTTTTGGAGATACACATTCAGCGGCTCTGCGTAACAATAATCTGCCCTTTGTCAGAGTCGCTTACATCAATGAATTTCCCAATTTGCAGCACATGGCTTAGCTAGGGTGATCTCCAATCCGTCTCACCTCCGCTTGCATACCCTCCTTACAACTTCACGTGCCCGCAACGCCACCAGGCGGAAGAAGGAAGTAAGACTGCGTTAATCGAAGAGGTCGTTAGAGACGGAGCACACGCTCGGATTGTGTCAAGGATGAGGAAGGAAGTCGGCCATAACCTTTCAAAGGAACAATATCAGAATTTTTCAGGAGCGATTTACGTAAATCGCGGGAAACCTAAATCTGGATGGCGAGAACTTTCAATGTCCTACTTTCTCCTATGATTACGAAAGTATTTTTTTAATGCCAACGTACATGTGAAGTTATGACCATCATAATAAAATAAGAGAAATCGGAGCTTGTATGGAAAGATTTAAGTGTTTCTTTTTTTTTTCGCTTGCGCTGTTCTAGAGTGGAACGGTAAGGAAATAGTCCGAAGGTGTTTCGTTAAACCAGTGTGAACTGCAGATTCGTAATGTAGATGTAAAACAATGTTTGTCTAAAAGTTTAGTGAACGGACATTCTTTTTATTCTATTGCTTAAGCCTTGTCCCACAGTTACGCAGGGTCAGCCATCTTTAATCGGATTTGGCATGTTAATGGTTAAGGGGTGGCTGGATGCCCTTCCTGTCGCCACGCCGTACCCCCCAGGATGGAATTAGTATACTCCAACCGTCTGCGTCGAGTGTAATCCATGGAATAGTGCGAATGTGTTCAGATGATTGTGAGCCGTGTAACTGAGGTGGAACACGGGAACCAGCCCGGTATTCACCTAGCGAGATGTGGAAAACCGCCTAAAAACCACATCCAGGCTGGCCGGCACATCGGCCTTCGTCGTTAATCCGCCGTACGGATTCGATCCGGGACCGGCGCGCCTACCCGAGTCCAGGAAGCAACGCGTCAGCACTCTCGGTTACCCTGGCGGGTTTTAGTGACCAGACAATCATCGGCATGTTAATCGCAACGTGTGCCACAAATGCCTCCTTAAAACATACGATGTGAAGCATATTCTTATTGCTGAAGCTCTTAAAATAGAGTGAGTCTGATGATCTGTGTCATAATACAATACAGAATTTATAAATCTTACATTTCGTCAGAAAGTGCGTTGAGGGTGGCAGAGAACAAATCGCTGTTGGCGCAAGTGCACGGAACACGTGCTATGATCCGAGAACAAGGTATACTACTTATTCAAAGGGTTTGAGGTAGGAACTCTATAGGACACACGAAGGCTGGGTTGAGCATGGAAAAGAGTGACGACAGACATCAAGCATGTGTAAGAGGACCTAGTACAAAATCTCTGAGACTGATATTGGAAGGACGCGTGTTACCAACGCCAATTTGGACACCATTAAGGAAATAGTGACGCTAGTGCAAGATCTGAGTATCCCTTGGGTGGTTTCAGAGTTCGTGGCTGCCTCCATGTGTGCAACGCCATAGTCAAAGAGTGTAAATATCAGTTCCGCCTAACGTATTTCGTCCTAGTGTCAACGCCTAACTAAATCAGTAAATACTTACGACAATCTGAAATACAACTGTGATTGCCGGCCGAAGTGGCCGTGCGGTTAAAGGCGCTGCAGTCTGGAACCGCAAGACCGCTACGGTTGCAGGTTCGAATCCTGCCTCGGGCATGGATGTTTGTGATGTCCTTAGGTTAGTTAGGTTTAACTAGTTCTAAGTTCTAGGGGACTAATGACCTCAGCAGTTGAGTCCCATAGTGCTCAGAGCCATTTTTGAACAACTGTGATTGAGTGTAAGCTCAGAAACGAAAGGGACATGTACTTAGACGCCACTAGACGGCGTTACTGTCGCAGCCCTACAAAGGTTGATGGTGCGAGAAATTCAAACATCCAAAATGGCGAATGGCGAGAAATTGAAAACTGGAAGATGATGCTGGAGGGAACTTTGAAACTGCAAGATACACTGATGGGAAAGCCAGAACTTCAATATGATAAAAATTAAAGAAATTGAAAAATTTCTAGACAGGTAATGAAAATAAAAGAAAATTAGAAAAATCCAAGCTGGCAGAACTAGCACTATTGTGCTTTGCAAAATGGCTCTGAGCACTATGGGACTTAACATCTGAGGTCATCAGTCCCCTAGAACGTAGAACTACTTAAACCTATCTAACCTAAGGACATCACACACACCCATGCCCGAGGCAGGATTCGAACCTGCGACCGTAGCAGTCCCGCGGTTCCGGACTGCAGCGCCTAGAACTGCATGGCCACACCGGCCGGCTGTGCCTTGTAACCCCTTCCCCCTCTTTCCCCCAACCCCTTCTATCCACTGTCCCCGCCTCCAATAACATCGCAGTACTTTACATTGCATTGCCATTAAACAACCACTCATAATGTAGCCGCAGAGACGCCATCTTGGCTGCGCTAAATAGTATCCAAGCAATATAAATAATATTCTGGTAAATACTTTCGAACCTAGCTCCAAATATTTAGAGGGTGCAACTAGCTGTATTTCCACATCTGAATTATGTCACCAAAATGCATCCATACAACTGATTATTACATCATATAAACAGGTATATAATGTGAGGCCACACTCTCCTCTGCCATGTCCCGTCTGAAAAGCCGACTCTGAGAACACGTAACGGAAGCTTCGGCTGATAATTAACATATCGTTGTGTTGTCCAACTTTTCCTGTCCACGCATCCACATTTAATGATCTTAGATTCTGAACCTTACCCAGTGTCACCCCACGCTTGGCTCTTCTGCTTCGAATCTGATTCTCAGTTATTATGGGCCCCACACACAAACCAAGTAATATGAGTGTGAAAAGGGATTCAATTTTATCCGATCAGTCTCCCGAGTTTGATTGTCTCTCGTCCTACCCATTTAAAGACGTCGCAGAAATAGCTAACTCTATCTACACTTAACTACGGTAATGTGGCGTTCAATAGTGGATGAAAGGACATACTAAGAAAACTAGACGATTATCAGTATAGACGTATTAGGTTATGCTTAGGCAGTACGGTCACTAACCATACGAACACCCTCTTAACTGAAGCTCTTCAAATGCCCCGCAAATTCAGGAGGAGTTGGTTGTAGACAGATATATGCTTTGTAGGATGTTCTTTTTCAGACCTTCATTTACACTTCAAACCGGAGGCCCCCGAATTAATTTGCCGGAATGCAATGTTCCTCCTTGTCCTCCTCTCCTCCTCCTCCTCCCCCCCCCCATCTTGCCACTCCTTCTCCTCCTGCCCTGGTGATTAGTCCCAGAATATGAGGTAACTTGTCCACAAAGAACGAAAAAACCTTGGCACAAGTTTGCTCTCTATCTGTATGCACAGTTACTCAGTTGTCTTCCATAAAGTGCATATACAGAGGGACATCTAATGCAATATAATGTGCGAAGTATATAATACACGGTCGGACTTTTAGCAGGTACACGCCATTGGCTCCATATATAAAGAGGGAAAACTTGCGATATGTGCCTTTTTCTGTCCACAAATACAAGTCTCCAATATATTTTATCTCTTAAAGAAACTTCAATTTGTTTCTGCGAAAGCTGCAGATATACTGGAACCCTTAAATACGTTAGCTGTCGAACAATGGTATTAGGCAGAATTTCTATTTTCTTTCCTTTAAACCATTATTCTTCAAATGAAAAGCCCGAACACGTACCATTCAGTTATTGGTTCTTCTTTTGACTGGAGAATATTCTATCTCTAATGAAATCGTTTCGACCGAAAATAGGAACAATAACGTATATATAAGCACAAACACATGGCCGTATGTTTGTCTCTCTGCCTCACTCGCTCGCTCTGTCACATACATGTGAGCACACATGCGCACGCATGCGCACACACACACACACACACACACACACACACACACACACACACACACAAAAGCATAACACCGGTTAGGAGATGGAAGTATTACAGAGCTGTGAGATACGGCCAAATCGCTGGCGCAATATGGTTACGTAACGTTTCGAAGTCCGCCGCTCGTGGTCTCGCGGTAGCGTTCTCGCTTCCCGAGCACGGGGTCCCGGGTTCGATTCCCGGCGGGGTCAAGGATTTTCACCTGCCTCGAGATGACTGGGTGTTTGTGTTGTCCTCATCATTTCATCATCATCCAGGAAAGTGGCGAAATTGGACTGAGCAAAGATTGGGTACTTGTATGGGCGCTGATAACCACGCAGTTGAGCGCCCCACAAACCAAACATCATCATCCCGTAACGTTTCGATCACTTGAAAATGAAAAATAAATTTTTGTATTGTTTCAGGCCTAATACAATGAATTAATCAGACAAAGCATTGAAAATTGATTGATCTCTATGATAATTGACGTCGCACTCATTCAGAAGCAGACACAGTCAAGTAATATATGAAATGAAGTAAAATTATATAGTTTATGGCAGTGCTACGTAATGTAACCGTGCTTCATACTGAGCGTTCGTGTACTGACCTTCATGATTTTAATAAGTTTTATTTTCGGTTTGTTTAGACAATGTAATTATTATCACAAAGCCTTTCTTTATAGGACAGGGATTGTAGGCCGATTGGAAATACGTATGTATGTCGTTTCTAAAATTAAGATATTATAAAATGTATAGCTGATTTAGACATTAGGATGCACGATGTTTTTACCAAATTCTCAACTGTACACTGCCCAGTGGCTGCTCCTAGCTTATTGGACTATACGAAGGAAAAAAAAGGCTCTGAGGCTCTGAGCACTATGGGAGCACTATGGTCAACAGTCCCCTAGAACTTAGAACTACTTAAACCTAACTAACCTAAGGACATCACACAACACCCAGTCATCACGAGGCAGAGAAAATCCCTAACCCCGCCGGGAATCGAAACCGGGAACCCGGGCGCGGGAAGCGAGTACGCTACCGCACGACCGCGAGCTGCGGACTGGAAAAAAAAAAAAAAAGGAAAATCAGTTACAAACTATGGTGGCCGCACATTTTACTCAATATGTAAACGTCACTACAAATATTGAGATTTAGGTTATGATATATTCGATATGCCTGCCTTCATTGGCGATGATGTGGCGCAGATTAATAGCGAAATTCTGCATGACCGGCTGAAGAGTTGGAACATCGATGCTGTCGATGACCTACTGAAGTATTGTTTCCAGCTCAGCAATGGTTTTGAGGTAATTGCTTTATATCTAACCTTTAGCAAAGACCTATAAAAAGGAATCGCATGTGTTCTGATCCGGAGAATATGGCGACCAATCGAGGCCCATGCCAGTGGCCACTGGGTACCCAGAGCCAGAATGCGGTCTCAAAGAAGCTCCTCCAGGACGTCAAGCTCTCTCCTGCTGTGACTGGGTGGAGCTCCGTCTTGCATGAACCACATCCTGCCGAAATCCTGATCACTTATATAATGGGGATGAAATCCACTTTCAAAGCCTACACATACCGTTCGGTAGCCGCCGTGCCATCAAGGAATATTGCACCGATTATTCCGTGACTGGACATTGCACACCACACAGTCACTCATTGAGGGTGAAGAGATTTCTCGGTCGCGAAATGCGCCTTCTTAGTACCCCAACTGCGCCAGTTTTGCTTATTGACGAACCCATCCAAATGAAAGTGGTCTTCGTCGCTAAACGAAACCATAATGCGCAAACTAATTCCCATCATGCTCCGCGACCAACCGTGAAGTTTGAACATCCTAACGCAAACCATTCAGAAGTTACGACGATTTTATTTCATATTGCTCAATAATTGTCACACTGTGTATGTTCTTCTGTTAAATAGAGCAGTCTCTGTAATCCAGCTCAGCCGTGCACCCATGTAAGACGTCGTGGTCTCCTGACCTTCATTGCTTACATATTCCGCCCTCACAATCATATTCCGCCTATCAAGAAGCTTCATTCGAACCCAAACTCGATAAGATAAAGTCAGTGTTGTAAGAATTCATGTAAACGATATTCAAAAAATGGTTCAAATGTCTCGGAGCACTATGGGACTCAACATCTTAGGTCATAAGTCCCGTAGAACTCAGAACCACTTAAACCTAACTAACCTAAGGACATCACACACACCCATGCCCGAGGCAGGATTCGAACCTGCGACCGTAGCAGTCCCGCGGTTCCGGACTGCAGCGCCAGAACCGCTAGACCACCGCGGCCGGGTAAACGATATTCAAATAACAAGTAAGCGCACCGTGGTTGAAATACTCGAGGCTGGCGTACACACATACATTCCAGACATGACGGTCACATAAGCTTTTAGTTTGAGAGAGGCAACCACACGCCAGGAGGCCGATCCCAATCCATCTACGTCGGCCGGTGACCGCCCGTAGAGCAGACAGCGTTTGCCCGAGTGAAAGGACGACCCCGTGTTCGGCTTAAAAGCAAATTCCACTACATTGTGTGGGAGCGGCCAGCCTACGCATTCTTTACACATAGCATGCAGTTTCAGAGATTTTCACAGGGAGACAGCAAACGCCAAACGCCGATACTAGATTTCCGGATTGGTCGCCTTAAACAAAACATTTTCCCGTTTTAGAAGAGCAATGCTGATTGGCAGACAATATTTCTGACACCTTGAGGTGAAGGAGTAATGGAAGAGACCGAAAGATATACCCCTTCACGTCTGGCGTGGAGAGGGGCCATTACGTTGTCGCTCTTGGAGCGAGAACACGTAACGAGAGCGTGCGCGCTCGTACGTGTACTGAAAGAGCGAGGAACAAGTCTCTCCTCAATACTTCAGTGGGAGAGCACCTCTGTCTAGAGGGAATCGAAGTGCGACTCTATATTGAGTCCTTGCGATTAAGCGTTGTTCACTGTGTTGGCCGCCACACTTATTTTGCGGTGTGAATGGACAAAGTTATACACTCCTGGAAATTGAAATAAGAACACCGTGAATTCATTGTCCCAGGAAGGGGAAACTTTATTGACACATTCCTGGGGTCAGATACATCACATGATCACACTGACAGAACCACAGGCACATAGACACAGGCAACAGAGCATGCACAATGTCGGCACTAGTACAGTGTATATCCACCTTTCGCAGCAATGCAGGCTGCTATTCTCCCATGGAGACGATCGCAGAGATGCTGGATGTAGTCCTGTGGAACGGCTTGCCATGCCATTTCCACCTGGCGCCTCAGTTGGACCAGCGTTCGTGCTGGACGTGCAGACCGCGCGAGACGACGCTTCATCCAGTCCCAAACATGCTCAATGGGGGACAGATCCGGAGATCTTGCTGGCCAGGGTAGTTGACTTACACCTTCTAGAGCACGTTGGGTGGCACGGGATACATGCGGACGTGCATTGTCCTGTTGGAACAGCAAGTTCCCTTGCCGGTCTAGGAATGGTAGAACGATGGGTTCGATGACGGTTTGGATGTACCGTGCACTATTTAGTGTCCCCTCGACGATCACCAGTGGTGTACGGCCAGTGTAGGAGATCGCTCCCCACACCATGATGCCGGGTGTTGGCCCTGTGTGCCTCGGTCGTATGCAGTCCTGATTGTGGCGCTCACCTGCACGGCGCCAAACACGCATACGACCATCATTGGCACCAAGGCAGAAGCGAGTCTCATCGCTGAAGACGACACGTCTCCATTCGTCCCTCCATTCACGCCTGTCGCGACACCACTGGAGGCGGGCTGCACGATGTTGGGGCGTGAGCGGAAGACGGCCTAACGGTGTGCGGGACCGTAGCCCAGCTTCATGGTGACGGTTGCGAATGGTCCTCGCCGATACCCCAGGAGCAACAGTGTCCCTAATTTGCTGGGAAGTGGCGGTGCGGTCCCCTACGGCACTGCGTAGGATCCTACGGTCCTTGCGTGCATCCGTGCGTCGCTGCGGTCCGGTCCCAGGTCGACGGGCACGTGCACCTTCCGCCGACCACTGGCGACAACATCGATGTACTGTGGAGACCTCACGCCCCACGTGTTGAACAATTCGGCGGTACGTCCGCCCGGCCTCCCGCATGCCCACTATACGCCCTCGCTCAAAGTCCGTCAACTGCACATACGGTTCACGTCCACGCTGTCGCGGCGTGCTACCAGTGTTAAAGACTGCGATGGAGCTCCGTATGCCACGGCAAACTGGCTGACACTGACGGCGGCGGTGCACAAATGCTGCGCAGCTAGCGCCATTCGACGGCCAACACCGCGGTTCCTGGTGTGTCCGCTGTGCCGTGCGTGTGATCATTGCTTGTACAGCCCTCTCGCAGTGTCCGGAGCAAGTATGGTGGGTCTGACACACCGGTGTCAATGTGTTCTTTTTTCCATTTCCAGGAGTGTAGTTAAACGTCTGCGAGCGAATTTTGAGTGGCATCGCGGTGGACTGGTTATCTGACCGGTGTACCACACCAATAGTTAGACCAGGGGCGAATAGGAGTCCTTGACTTCATCAAGGCGTAGGGAGAGTTTGATTGGCGAAGGTCAATCCAGATAGAACGAGAGTTATCTTACTTGTCAGTAGCGAGCGGCGCAGACAGCAGTCATCGCAGCTTACGGTATTGTGCGCAACAGCTCTTGCGAGCCCCATATTTCCTCCACAACAGTACACTTCACAGCATTTCACACGCGACAACCTCGACCGTAACTAGCAACATTGCAACGGATAATTATGCAAGTTGAGTAGGCGTGTCTCACAGCCATTTTGCCAAGTCAATAACAATCTTAAACTTTGTATAGAAATTTCATTAGCGAATCCTATCCTTAAGAGGTAACTTCACATTCCGAAAAGAGCCCGGAAATAACGTGTTAAGTTCATAACTAAAAGTGCCATTGTGATTTCTCAGAATTTTTGCAAAAGCAAATAATAACTTTCGTTAGTTTCATGTTTTTCTTACACTAACTAGCACTACTCCATTACCCAAGTATCCCACTAGTTATGTAAGAAATTTTGTGAATTTTTGTATCATTTCCTTACAGCGGACGACTTCAGAAGATATTTATTGCTGGGGGGTGGAAATTGCATCTTGCAGGAGCCACAGGGTAAAGGGTACATCTCAGATCAATCCCACGCTCACAACCAGTACAGACGGTGTGCAGGGCCCTTCCTTGTGGACTGGTGACTGTGGGTGATGACAGATTCCGCTACTTCACTCACAATGTGAACTGGCAAACAGATTATCTCTAGTCGCTCCATTGAGAGAGATTCGTAACACCTCTGAAGCAGTCCAGTGAGTGCATTCCATATAGTTAGCCATGCGCTAAGCTCTGTCAATGTGTCCTGCGACCGGTTGGCCACTCACTGTTTTGCAAGGGACCGGTACTTATAGCCTAAGTTAACCGCAGTCACTTGAACTCTGCGCCAATATCATTTCGAAGCGAGTGCTTGTTATGCTGCATGAAGAGCACTAAGCTGCAAACATCAAAAGCCCGTTACACCGCGGAGCGCTTTGACCGATAGAACCTAGGAATTCCGAAGACACTTGTAACCTCGCTGGCAGGATTGGGGTAGGAATGCATGCAAACGTTAAGGAATGTCTAAAGAGCACTCTAACGTAGTTGTGCGAATACTCTGAATGCAGCTGGCTCTTTAACGGCAGCAGGCTGCCACGTTTCAGGAGCAATAGTCTGGACTAGTTGATTAAGGACTCTCAGACAATTAGTTCCCAGACGAACGGATTGCTTAGTGTCACAGATGTTTTGCTACTACCTTGCTACAAGAAGTTGATACGTAGCACCATGACCCGCTCTGTCCTCGCGGAGGACTTTTTCCTTCCGCTACAATTATCTAGGTGAATGTTAAGAGTATTTTTACAACGAATTCGTAACTGTCGTCGTTTGAAAAACAATTATTTACGTTTTAATGCCCCATGCCTGTTTATACGTGGTTGTGCCATTTTCTGTGTGCTAATTTATTCAATAATCAAAAGACTTTTTTCTAGAACTTTTAGTGAGACGAAACGATGCAGATTTTCTCTTACAATTAAAATAGTGCTTTCAGAAACTTTCAATTTATATAACAGTTTTAATACTTTCGAAAAACAATTTGGTGACCATTTTCATCTGGCATCTGCAACTGTATCGAACATTTCTTCCTGTTTTGACGAGAGAATCTAACCTAACAGTTTTTCACTCGCTATAAATATTTCATATAATTAGAAATGGGAAGGTCTGGGCACTTTCAAGTTATTTTGAACTATTTCTGTCGTAAAGAGACTGGTTACTAAATGTCTGAACATTCGTCTCCATTTGAAATAGTTTTTAGGTGTGTCAGGCAGATAGAAAATACACTCCTGGAAATTGAAATAAGAACACCGTGAATTCATAGTCCCAGGAAGGGGAAACTTTATTGACACATTCCTGGGGTCAGATACATCACATGATCACACTGACAGAACCACAGGCACATAGACACAGGCAACAGAGCATGCACAATGTCGGCACTAGTACAGTGTATATCCACCTTTCGCAGCAATGCAGGCTGCTATTCTCCCATGGAGACGATCGTAGAGATGCTGGATGTAGTCCTGTGGAACGGCTTGCCATGCCATTTCCACCTGGCGCCTCAGTTGGACCAGCGTTCGTGCTGGACGTGCAGACCGCGTGAGACGACGCTTCATCCAGTCCCAAACATGCTCAATGGGGGACAGATCCGGAGATCTTGCTGGCCAGGGTAGTTGACTTACACCTTCTAGAGCACGTTGGGTGGCACGGGATACATGCGGACGTGCATTGTCCTGTTGGAACAGCAAGTTCCCTTGCCGGTCTAGGAATGGTAGAACGATGGGTTCGATGACGGTTTGGATGTACCGTGCACTATTCAGTGTCCCCTCGACGATCACCAGTGGTGTACGGCCAGTGTAGGAGATCGCTCCCCACACCATGATGCAGGGCGTTGGCCCTGTGTGCCTCGGTCGTATGCAGTCCTGATTGTGGCGCTCACCTGCACGGCGCCAAACACGCATACGACCATCATTGGTACCAAGGCAGAAGCGACTCTCATCGCTGAAGACGACACGTCTCCATTCGTCCCTCCATTCACGCCTGTCGCGACACCACTGGAGGCGGGCTGCACGATGTTGGGGCGTGAGCGGAAGACGGCCTAACGGTGTGTGGGACCGTAGCCCAGCTTCATGGAGACGGTTGCGAATGGTCCTCGCCGATACCCCAGGAGCAACAGTGTCCCTAATTTGCTGGGAAGTGGCGGTGCGGTCCCCTACGGCACTGCGTAGGATCCTACAGTCTTGGCGTGCATCCGTGCGTCGCTGCGGTCCGGTCCCAGGTCGACGGGCACGTGCACCTTCCGCCGACCACTGGCGACAACAGCGATGTACTGTGGAGACCTCACGCCCCACGTGTTGAGCAATTCGGCGGTATGTCCACCCGGCCTCCCGCATGCCCACTATACGCCCTCGCTCAAAGTCCGTCAACTGCACATACGGTTCACGTCCACGCTGTCGCGGCATGCTACCAGTGTTAAAGACTGCGATGGAGCTCCGTACGCCACGGCAAACTGGCTGACACTGACGGCGGCGGTGCACAAATGCTGCGCAGCTAGCGCCATTCGACGGCCAACACCGCGGTTCCTGGTGTGTCCGCTGTGCCGTGCGTGTGATCATTGCTTGTACAGCCCTCTCGCAGTGTCCGGAGCAAGTATGGTGGGTCTACACACCGGTGTCAATGTGTTCTTTTTTCCATTTCCAGGAGTGTAGTTTGATGCAGGCTGTGTGTACTACGTTTGTGCACTTGTATGTTCTGTTTGTCACCGTCGGATATTCCCTTTGTTCACTACACTTGTTATTTCACTTTCTAAATGCGTATATAGGGCGTGAAACAGAAATATTCACGATGACTAGTACATACTCTTTGCTTATAGATATTTGTGTGAAAGTGATAAGGATAGTGAGCTTATTAACTGAACGTCTTGATCTCCAACAGTTTAATAAGATGAGTAATATGCAGTTGCTCTGATATGAAATATTAAGGCTGGTGACATGTGATAAGATTCTGGAGAACTACTCTGCTGTTTGGGAATAAGAACATTATATATGACACTGTTTTGTGGCCTTATATGACAACAACGTCTGATTTATCAGTATTCTGAATGTAATAACAATGTACTGCTGCGTATCACAATTTACAAAGATAGTTTATTGACATGCGAGTGAATTTTTTGTCGTACCATCCAGTGTGCAATCAGCTAATGTAAATTTTTGTTTCCCAAGGCACTATTGCCTCTAACTGCAACTACCAAACGAAATAGCCTCCACTATTTCCACATAAAACGCATATTTCAGCTATAACTTGTCGTAATTTTCAAGTTCTTTAGAACGTTCCCAGTCAAACAGCTGTAATACACAGAGGTGACAAGTCATGGGATAGCAATATGCACATATACAGATGGCGATAGTATAGCCTACACAAGGTATCAAAGGGTTGTGCATTGGCAGAGTTGTCATTTGTACTAAGGTCGTTCATGTGGAAGCCTATCCAACATGATTATGGCCACACGACGCCAATTAACAGACCTTGAAAGCGTAATAGTAGTTGGTGCTAGACGCATGGGACCTTTCATTTCGGAAATCGCTAGAGAATTCAATATTCCGAGATCCACAGTGTCAAGAGTGTGCCTAGGCTACCAAATTTCGGGAATTACCTCCCACCACGGACAACACAGTGGCCGACGTCCTTCGCTAAGCCACGGAGAGCAGAGGCGTTTGTGTAGAGTTGTCAGTGCTAAAAGACGATCAACACTGTGTTAAGAGACTTCAGAAATCAGTACGGAACGTATGAGGAATGTATGTTAGGACAGTGCGGCGAAATATGGCAGTCATGGGCTATGGAAGCAGACGACCAAGGCGAGTGCCTTTGCTACCTGTAAGACATCGCCTGCAGCGCCTTTCCTGGTCTCGTGACCCTATTGGTTGGACACCAGATGACTAAAACTTTGGCCTGGTCAGATGAGACCCGATTTCTGTTGGTGAAAGCTGATGGTAGGGTTCGAGTGTGGCGCAGACTCCACGAAACACAGGACTCATGTTTGAAAAAAAGTCTCTGCGCAAGTTGGTGGTGGCTCCATAAAGGTGTGGGTTTACAGGAAATGGACTGGGTCGTCTAGTTCAACTGGACCGATCATTGACTGTAAACGGCTACGTTCGGCTTCTTGGAGACCATTAGCAGCCATTATGGACTTCATGTTCCATGTCATGTCACTGCGCCATAATTGTTCGCGACTGGTTTAAGGAACATTCTGGACAGTTCGAGCGAATGATTTAATCACCCGGATCACCCGACACGATTCCTGTCTAACATTTATGGGAATAGTCTAGAGGTCAGTTAATGTACAACATCATGTACCGCCAACACTTTCGCGGCTATGGACGGTTGTAATGTCAGCATGATAAAATATTTCTGCAGGGACTTATAACGGCTTGTTGAGTCCAAGCTACGTTGAGCTGATGCACACGCCGGGAAAAAGGAGGTCCGACACGATATTAGGAGGTATTCAATGACTTTTGCCACTTCAGTGTATTTTCTTTCGTGGGTTTCCATGGCTCAGCCTCATTCTCTTATAGTAGTTTTCTGTGCATGGTGACTTTGAAGTTCCTCTTGCCATTAAAGACACCAATTTCAAAAGGGCTGGGGAGAAAAGCCGCCCCCCCCCTCCCCTGCCCTCTAGAAAAAAAAATACTCGCATACCCAGCTCTTATTCAGTCCTGTTAAAAAGAGACGCATCAGTTGAGAAACACCAAAAAATTAATGGATATTTTCAAGAAACAAGTGTGCAGAGAGCTATCTGTTTCGAAGTCTAAAAATTTTGATTACCGCGAAAATAACATGAGTCCCAGATCCCTTAAAATAACCAGAACACGTATCTTATTTTCACATAAATAAGAGATATCCTGGACTTGGCACATGCTGGAACACGTCTGGTTGAGAAAGAAGGAAGGACGAAGTTTGATTTTTGGAAGAAGGGGTTTTTATGAAAACTACGTGAGTTTTAAAATGCATCTTCCATCACATCGCTTTATGAGGTTGAGAAAGGCGCTGAATAGACGCACAGCTGAGACATGTATCCGAAACGTACTGTTTTCCAATTCCCAATCGGCAAATCCGTTAAACCCTCGAACGGCCATCTATATTTTGGTATATGCTATCTATTTCAATCAAATATGCTACGACAGAATTTATTCTTTTCTCCATCTTTTGCACATAAAGTAGGATTCAGCATGAACAACGCTATTATTTAAGATTTAATTTTTCTCGCATCTCCGTGTTAATGTCGTCGTACTCCTGAATTATGTGATGTGCAGTGATACGATTTTGCACCCACATGCAGTGGTATATGTGAATACTGTCAGCAAAATGTGTTGCGACTACAGAAGTAATAAATTAAAACCTCATTCTAATGGCGAAGTTTTACTGGGTGAACAGAGAAAATGTAGTAAACGATAAACTGTTTTTGTTTCAATATTTTATGACGGGGTGGCTGGTGTCGGCGAGAAAAGATCCGAAAAGTTCTGAAATTATGTGTAAAGTTTGTTGGAAGTCGTTAAATGCTTTCATTCAACATAACAAAACAGTTCTAAATAACAGAAGACTCTCGGTACGCGAGAAACCAGTGCAGAATATATGCACATTACACAGCGGTGGATTGCATATCACACGAAGATAATTAACGAGACATCGATCACGCTAAGAAAGTTGCGGAGTTTCCACATAAAAAGGAGACTAAGGAAATTGACTCAAGAATTCAGAAAGAGACAAAGATTTTTATTGGGCGGCGTGGCCACAGTCTTATATCTTAAGACCAAAACAGCTTTCGCGAGGAAATGGACAATTAAATTTAACGTTAGCAGGAACATGTGTTGTTTCGTGTAACGCGTTTAGTTGCGATATAGAGGCGAAAGGGGAATAGAAAGCGTCCAATAATCTCGGTTCCGTGTGTTCATACGAGCAGGCGGCGGAATTTGTGTGGCTCGTAGCATCGGCGGGATTGCGTGCCGGCTCCCGCTCTTGCTCTGTAATTGCGGCTGTGGTGCTGCGCGCCTTCAAAGGAGCGTGTGGGCCGGAAGAAGGCAGCCCAAAACTCCGGCCTGTTGAGCCCACCGAGAACCGGCAGATGCGAGGGAGGTTGCAGATATTAGCAGAAACCCCCAACGGATAACAGAAAGCCCGCACCTGTTATCGGACAGTTCTCTCCTGCAACAACACACAAATACTCCGTTCCTCACTTCTTAGCGAGTGTCACTTTTACTTTTCAGCCTCGTTTCAGAATTTGCGTTGGAAAGGTAAGTATGTGAGGAGCAATGTCCGTAAGAATTCTGTCATTTTTTTACCTGCATGACTACGTGGAGAATATTAGAAAAATACAAGCATTCCACAGCCCCAGATTTTTTAAAGAATCTAAATGTCATGTATAAAACGACTTCACACGTTGGATGAGTATAGTCTGCGTAATTAGCATTTTAAGAAGATTTAATTTTTCTCGCAGCTCCGTGTTAATGTCGTCGTACTCCTGAATTATGTGATGTGCAGTGATATGATTTTGCAGCTACATGCAGTGGTAGATGTGAATACTGTCAGCAAAATGTGTTGCGACTACAGAAGTAATAAATTAAAACCTCATTCCTTGTGGCGAAGTTTTACTGCGCGAACAGAGAAAATGTAGTAAACGATAAACTGTTTTTGTTTCAATATTTTATGACGGGGTGACTGTTGTCGGCGAGAAAAGATCCGAAAAGTTCTGAAATTATGTGTAAAGTTTGTTGGAAGTCGTTAAATGCTTTCATTCTCAAATACCCGATGAAAACAGCCCGGCTAATATGCGCTGTTTCAGTTATGCTACGTCAACACATATACACAGTTTCCAACTTTAATACTTGACTTACTGTGTTAAGCCTTTAACGTAAGACTATATTTCGCGACGAGCATATTATGGCAGCATTTCTAATTCCCCTGGAAACCGTTAGATAGGCAACCTGCTACGGGTAAATTTGCCCTCGTGCCTACTTTAGCTGTTTGCTTAGAACACAAAGTAAATTTACTATCTATATTCACAAAAATACGTTTATAACCTTGAGCTTTCAGCCCTGAAAAGCTACAGAAATGGATAGGACGTGCATTGAACTTTCCAGTCACTGTAATCTTAAACTTATATTTGTCCATGTTGAACGCGAAATTTTGACCTCTGTGAGTGTATTACGAAATTTATAAATTAACACTTACTCAGCTACAGTCACAAATATTTATAAGGAAGACGCGTTTCAGAGGCGTTCTGCCATAACCAGGTGCATAAATGTTGGTTTTTCATCAGTGGTGCTACATATTTGCGTTAAGTGCGAAAAAAAATTGTGTGTTTGACAGTGAGGTTATGTTCAGAAATATTGTTGTCTCTGTCCAGAATTATTATTTTATGTTAGTGTGCAGCATTCTGTGCACGATATTGTACTGTTTAAATAATTTCGAAGATATTTTACACACAAGCCGTGGCAATATGTCCTTATCTGTGACACAGAGCACAAGACAGACACAAAACCTTGCCTTCAGACTTTCTCATACAGTTGTTTACAATGGATTTGCAAGAGCGTTCAGAAGATTCTTCAACAGTGAGAGGTGGATATCATCTGTAAGACTGATAAGATAATACATACACAAAGAGTACAGACATTTTTGCTTTTGAAAGCAGTAAGTAGTGCTTGATTTTCTACTGTCATTGTCCCGGATCGTGCACAGAGTCGGCAGGGTTAAGTACGGATTTGGAAAGGTTAATGTTAAGGGCTGGCCAGATGCCCGTCCTGCCGCCTCCCCAGACCCTCCTCCCCCCCCCCCCCCTCCCTGAGGGATGGATTTAGTGTACCACAGCTGTCTGCGTCTAGCGTAAATCATGAAATAGTGCGAATGTGTTTCAAATGTCTGCGAGTCGTGTAACCGAGGCGGGATGTGGGGAACGGCCTGGCATTCACGTAATGGGATGAGGAAAACTGCTGAGAGCAGTAAGTAGTAAGTAGCCTATAATTCCACCATCTTTAATTTTTTTCGATTACACTGATCAATGTAGCTTTTATGCATCAACAGGCATTATGTAATAGCTACAGCTGACGCAATCACATTCTGGATCTCAGTTGTTTAATCTCCATTTAACATTTCTTTCGCTAGTAACTACGTGACCTATATTGAGAGGCTATAACTCAATAACAGAGTAAAAGAACTCAAAGAAAGAATGGAAGAAAATAACATAAAAATTATTCGAGAGAAAAAGATAAAGGATTATATGAGTATACAGACCTGCATATATTACCAAAAAAATCAGGTGAAGTTTTTATTTTTTCCTTTTTTATTTAACCTGACTGGTGATTTCTTCTTACGACATAATTACAGATTAATATTTATTGTAATATTATGGTGTCGTTTAGATGTTCAAACCCGTAAGTGTATTAGCTGTAAGAAATAAACCTTTGTATAAGAATTCTTCCTGCTTCTCTAACAGTCTGGAAAGAGAGAAGTGTGAAAAATTGTCAGCAGACATAAATCGTAGACTGGAGGACAACTGGAGTGCCACTGACACTGTAGTAGCACCACATCGATTACACATACACTGCAGGGAAAATAAAACTGCCCCAGAAAACATTTATAATATAGAGATCAGGGGCTGAATGACCTGTACAGTTGGTGGTGCAGCTGTACTTCTTGTGAGCGGGATGGCGTTGAGCTCTCCATCTTGTGTTCTTTGCAGCAAGGCTGTGGTCAGGTACCTGGGGGATGTCCGACGACCAGTCATGAAAACAGTAGTTACTTATAAACGTTTGTTCAAACCTAAAGATGTAATGGTCGTAATGTTAACAGACGGGCGTCAGTTCCACCAGGGTGCTGGCTGGTCTCGGTGGGTGAAATTTGCGTAGATCAGCAGCAACATCCTGTCATGGCCAACATCGTAGTATTCCACACGCACAGTGCTGTGTGGGCGTCACCTGAGAGGTAGCACCCAGCAGTCTTCTAAATTTCGGTAGCATAACCTGAACTGACATGATCATGTGATCAGAAATGCCGTCTTCTTGGATCTGTAGAGTATGTAACAATTTCGATAGCTGTAACTTATTAGTATTAAGTGGTAGTGAGAAGTCTCAACGTGGTGTCCTCGAACGTGCTACAAATACAACTATTAGGGAAGACGATGTGATCAACTGAGGAACGCTTTGGTTTGTATTTATTATTGCAGCAACCGGACCATCATGGTATTGATGCTGGTAACATAAATTACACTGAACATGTACATCTACTACATATGTGTGGTGGTACTGGACTCGGGGGTAAGCCTGTTCGTTCGAATCCTGGTGGTGGAAAATTTTCTCTTCCAGTATTTGGTTTGCAAGTGGGGAAGAGGTAGTGGCGTGAAGCTTCTGGTCATAAGTCTTTGCGTCAATGTCATCGATAAAATTACAAACCTCTCCGCAGTGTCAATGACATGGATTGAATTACAATCTTCTTGTCGGTGTCTCATGAAAGGAGTGCATGATACACCGTTGATGGTGATCCGTCTGTCGGATGGTCTCAATAAGCTGAATGGCCCCCTCACAGCTATTAGAGATCAGTAGGCTATGTATAACTGTGGGTATCACTCTCTCCCTTCCATTCATCCATAACAACATAAACTCAACACTACGCAGTAAACACCATCATCATACTCATCCACATGAAAATATACGCACTTGACGTTTCATAAGAGAGCCGAAGAAGGCAACGGCGAACCTGCCAAGACTGGCGATGCAGGAATACTGCATCTGTTTCCCTGAGCTGATTTCGGCTGGCATCACGTCCGCTATTTTTGATGTCCCACATATGACAAGGTGAATACTGGGCTGGTACTTACGTCCAACCTCAGTAACACGATTCACAACCATTTTGAAAGCGTTTTCACACTTCCATCTGGATAGCACTAGAAGCAAACAGATGGGGTTCAATAATTCTGTCCGGGGTGGAAGGGTTGTAGACAGGAATACCGTCCGGCCAGCCTCTAGCACTAACACCGCCTAATCCACAATAATACGCCATCCCCTTGAAAGGTGTGGCCGAGCGGTTCTAGGTGCTTCAGTCTGGAACCGCACGACCGCTATGGTCGCAGGTTCGAATCCTGCCTCGGGCATGGATTTGTATGGTGTCTTTAGGTTAGTTAGGTTTAAGTAGTTCTAAGGTCTAGGGGACTGATGACCTCAGATGTTAAGTCCCATAATGCTCAGAGCCCTTTGAACCATTTGAACCATCCCCTTGAAGGTACGGGATAGGGCCAGGAAAAATAAGAAAGAGTATGAACTTCTTCACGAAATGTAGGATGCATGTTGTGTCCATTATACTATAACAGTCCACATTCCTAGTTTTTGTTGTAGTCTGCGATACCGGCAAAATACTATGTCCATAAACATACTCTAGTGCCGCGCTCGACGTTCAATGTACTGCATATAGCGCTATCTTATCACTATTTTTATTTGTTTTTCTGTAAACCTGCATATCATTAGCTTTTTGTGTAATAGTTAACATGTATTAATTGTAATACTTTAATCCCATTTATTTAGCTTTTAAGTTCTTAGGCTCGGTCTTTCTAACTTGTTACGAAGGTGGTTCCAATTACATGCGGGTGTTGCAGTATGTTGTCAGCAATCGTGACAACGTACATAACTTTCCAAGTAGTTCAGTTTTCACAAATTTTGTAGTTGTATGTAAACATCATCCCGATAAAAAAAAATGGGTTCAAATGGCTCTGAGCACTATGGGACTTAACTTCCAACGTCATCAGTCCCCTAGACTTAGAACTACTTAAACCTAACTAACCTAAGGACATCACACACATCCATGCCCGAGGCAGGATTCGAACCTGCGACCGTAGCGGTCGCGGGGTTCCAGACTGTAGCGCCTAGAACCGCTCTGCCTCCCTGGCCGACTCATCCCGTTAGCTAACTGCGATTCACAATAATTATGTGTGACTTTTTAGATCTTTTACTTATATTTGTATGCTGCAACTGTGTGTACTTTTATATCACATTACGATCAGCTTTGTACAATACTATCGTGTTATCACCTTTTGTTGGATTCGGAGCTGAAGATGGGCTCTGACAATTTAGGAAAACGCTAATCCGATTAAACACAAAATATGATCCAGAGTGTGTTTGTCTTTCTCGCTTACTATTTTGTCCATAGTTTTAAGAAATATGAGAAATATGACACTACATGTTCGAAGCGCATTAAGTTTATCATGGATGTACCTGTAATTCAGAGACTACAATACACCTTGAATATTATCTAACTCAAAACTGTAATTCACACAAAATTAACAGTTTCTTACACTTCAGGGTTCATTGCAAGAAACATAATTTTATTGCCACTTGGAAGCTGCAGATTGGACGAGATAACGTGTAAGCTCGAGTTCTGTAAGACTAGATCATATTTAACGTCACAGAACTGTGGAATCTTGCTATTCTTTCAGAATTTCGGGCAGTATAGTGCATATTTCACATTAGTATTACGTCAACGTAGGCGACCTGGTGACTGATTCTGAGGAAATCAACTGAATTAAACATTATTTCTAGTATTTTCTGAATTTCAGCGTTTCGTAAAGCACTGAATGGAACTGGATCGCGGACAGTGGGTAAACCGATTAATATACTAGCATCTGATTTGTGTTGCTACAGACGTATATCGGCAACTAACGTCAGGTAAAATATGAAATAAAGAAGTGTTAGAAAGAATAAAGAATGAAATCTATGAGAATCGTTATAAAGAAAAATGAGGAATTCTTTGACCATGATGAAAACATCACAGAATAGTACTGTCGCAACAATAAAATCTTCATGGACCTCTTGTGAAGTTTATCTGCTGTGTGCCTACGACGTTCCTGAAGATATATCCACTCCTTAATACCTGTGGCGAATATGAAACAAGGAAGCAAAGATTATGCCTTTCTGAAACGAAGACACATTGCAAATTAACCCAGAAGAAACCGCGGAAGATTTTACTGCACTAACATGCCATGGGAACCTTCATATGCATACTAGTTAACATAGAGTCGGAAGATGAAAAACCTCAAGGGCAGACAAAATGATTACCGTCGATGTTAAGTGTAGATGAAGAGCTAACACATAAGGAGATAGAGGAAGCATCATACTTAGTCAAAAGTTTAATTACCGCAAAAACTAAGAGGTTTCTGTGTTGTTTTAAGTGTTCAGCATTATCTGGACGGCGTTAAAGTTCTCTTTGAGTGTTACGGAGTAAACATATCGATCCACTTCTGAGACCCTTACAAATGACAGAATCATTTCAAAATACTGAGTCAGTCTCAAGTGATATCCGAACATGCTATTCACAATTCTGTATTTCCTCGTCATTCTGAAAATCGTACCACAAACTGCGCCGTAGATAAATATCGCGTGTTCTGCGGTATACTTAATTTGATACGGTCAATTATAAACCACAGAAATTCATCTGCGTATTCCATTATTTATTAGTCAACGGATATAGGGTTTCGAAAGCAGTATTATGTAATTTAATTAACGCGTATACGTTCACATGATCTGGTTAAAACAGAATGTGTTAAATGAGATGCTTGACAAGTTATTGTGTGGGAAAAATAAGCCTGTAAAACTAGATGAAACGTTTTCTGTTACAATACATGAAAGGTTCATGAAAATGAAAAAATACACGAAAATTACTCTAGTTGGCTTGATGGTACCAAAATATCTGTAACTGGCACGTCTGTTACACAGTACAAAAACGGAATTAAAAGTCCTACACACATGACAAAGAGACACAGTGCGAAAACGGAATGAAAAGTCCTACACACATGACAAAGAGCCACAGAACAATATCGGACAGCAAAACAAAGTAAGTATCAATCGAAATTTTCACAAACGTGTTCAAGATAACGGCACGTACGGGGCAATATCGTCAAAGGGAATCATAAACAGAAAATGTAAACTGTCAGCTCTCACGGCAGTGCCCTTTCCTGTGAAATTGCTTGCATGACAGCGTAAACGTATTCGATGATATAAATTACCAGAGGCTACGGAAAGGCTCATTATGAAGTACAGAAAAACTGGTTTTCTGTGTCTCTGTTGAGTGAGATGGAAGTGATGACACCATCTCACAAACGATATTAATAGTTTACTCCCTGGTTTACGTACTCATTGAATTTTTTTCACGAAATCGTTTCTGAGAAAGAAGTAATTAATTGCTAATACATCGAAGTTGTGAATGGCGTAAGACGGGCTTGAATATAAAGTAAAATGGGAAGTCAACACCAGCTTAAGCTACTACTAAACAATTCATTTATTGAAATTGTGCCGTGTTAATACACACACGCACATATAACTTGCTCAGCAGATTATACTCCCCATTTTTAATTTAATTGCCATCCGTATTCCGATCTTCAGCGGCGTCTTCATTACAGAAGGCAAAATAAACTGTACAATATGTTTTACTCTAGCGCTCTCTAAGGTGACTGCCGTTTATCACAATTGATAATATTTCTTTCCTTTTATGTATTTGCTTTGTTAATACATCTTATTTCAAGAAGAAACAGAAAGAAAACTAAAGGGCTTTCGCTCATAATGGAACAGCTTAAACGGCTCTACATTTTTTATCTCGCCAATTATGCCTTTGTAACACCAATTTCTGAATACCAGTGATAGCTCGCATTTCTGGACTTTGACTACGATTTTGAAACGTTGTTTATTGTGAGTTATTAATGGTGACCTGACTTTCTTCATCAATACTGCGTTGGGCTCACATAAATGGACTCGTGAAGTTCGCTCTCTACTATACTTTCAACTAGTCACTTAGCGACAGCCTTGATTTACATATTCTAGAATAAGACTGCTATCAGTGGATGAAGTAATTTTGTTTCGAATTGAGGGAAATCCAATGTTTCGAATATTGTGAAACTAAATATCAGAACACTTCAGGTGACCTACTTGGCAGTGTACGACGGTTATTCCCAAAATACCTCTAAAACCTTAAGAAAAAAAGTGCTGAATTATGGTCTGTAATGGTCCATTCATGGATACCTGTTTCCATCAATTGACCAGTCGATTTCCGTGAATGGACCATTAGATACGTATCCGAAACTACGTGATTAAACTCCTGCTATTCGAGTACGCAACAGCTGTGTGGATTTGAATATAGGGACAAAGTATAATTAAGAAATCCACGCAGGGGCCAGCATTGCCCCAAACGAAGAAAAAAAAATACAAAAAAGAAGTCAACTGAAGTTCGACATCGGATTATACGTTTCGATAACAGCACAAACTGTGCTGCCAGTATATGCACGTTTGGTATTTTGGGTGCATAACGAATAAATATATAATAATTATTCATTGAAGTGATATTTCACGTAATACGATTAAGAGGCGGCCAGAATTAATAACACTTTTTAAGATAACGAATTAATTATTACTGTTTGAAAGGAATTCCGTGTTACATCGCTAACTGCGTTCACACAGCTGAAAAAGATCAGAGGGGGCCCTTTTTCTTATGAGATTTCCAATAGAGCGATGACAGGCGGCATAAACCGGTAGTGAGCTGGCAAGCGTCCGATTATTTCTCCTGGGAGTTGGAGTGCCAGCCCAGCCGCAGCGCTGCCGTCACCTGTTTGACGGGGGCAGGCGCCAACGTCCGATCTGACACCCTACACCCACAACCACACCGGCCCGAGGGGTTTCAGAGAGATATTGCCGTCTTAATATAGCCACCAATCTTACCGATGTGTCCCAGAGGAAACTGATCTGATCTTCTGAACTGCAGAGAATCCGAAGGACATAGGATCGGCTGTATTCAGCAGAGGCTATGCACACTTCCCTACGAATTCCAAACAAATTATACACGTGAACATTAATAAAACCGGAAACTGCAGGGCCGTATTCCTGACTGTAAATAGAAGAAAAATGGTCCTATGAACAGGTGTCCAGAAATGGACGGTGTGCATGTAACGACAACAAATCGTCCTAGAATAAAGTACAAAGCTGCCTCGCATTCACGTCACAACAGATGTTCAAAGAGGCCTGCAAGGAATGCGATGGATACGTCAAAACGTCGCATCACGGATTGCTGTCCCTCTAAATAGTGTCATAGGCGTCATGAACACGCTATTGAAGGGTCTGGTTGTAAGGAACCGGTACAACATACACAATGCTTTTCAGATACCTCCCAGAGGTAAAAATCCATGGAGTTTAAGAGCGGTGATCTAGCAGGCCATACTACAGTGCCTCCGCATCCTATCCATGCCGGGAAAGATGATGTTCAAGTATCGGCGAACTGTAATGCCGAAATGGGGTTGCAATCTATCATGCAGAAACCACGTAAACTGCCGCATTACCAAAGGCATATTCTCAGCCAGCCCAGACAGAGTCTTCCGCAGGAAATCCAAGTACGTTCCTCCTTCGAGGCGTTGTGGAATAATAACAGGTCCAAGTATGTAGTCCCACACACTGATGCTGAACCGATGTTGATGAGACGACTCAACCATTCCACGAGAACTGTCTGTAGCCCACAGATGACGATTATGCAGACTGATGATGCCAGTTCTGGTTTATGTTGCTACGTCGGGAAAGAGGACTGTTGACAGAAATCCCATAAATGGTTATGGTCTGGTGCTAAAACCATCGATAAAGTTCTTCCCGTAGAGTAAAATCAGCTGCTGATAATCCTTGCACTCGTTTCAGGTGATATGGATAGTAGCGGCTGTCATGGAGGGTACACATAACCGTACTTTGGCTTACGCCATGTTGGCGGGCACTTGCCTGGAGCTTGTAATAGAGTTCGTCTCAGTAACCTGTAGGACACGGTCCTCCAAATCTGGTGAACGCACAGTTCGGCTCCTTTCTGCACGTTCGTCTCTCTGAAAGGACCCATGATCACACAAATTCCCAAAAAGAGCTTGAAATGGTGTCTGGTGTAGTTGGTGTCTGTGAGGGTACTCGTTCTGGTATAGCTGTGCTGTATCGCGACCTGCCCGCATATCGTGGTCGTGCGGTAGCGTTCTCGCTTCCCACGCCCGGGTTCCCGGGTTCGATTCCCGGCGGGGTCAGGGATTTTCTCTGCCTCGTGATGGCTGGGTGTTGTGTGCTGTCCTTAGGTTAGTTAGGTTTAAGTAGTTCTAAGTTCTAGGGGACTTATGACCACAGCAGTTGAGTCCCATAGTGCTCAGAGCCATTTTGTATCGCGACCGTTTCCATCTGCTTTTTCGTACACAAACACCATCTCCGTTTGTTCAGGAGATGTATACTGGACCATTGTGCTGCTTACAGTACGCTGCTTCAACCATGCAGCCTGCATCAGACAAGGAACACACGGTACGTAGTCAGAGAAACTTTCATTTGCTAGCGTCGTTTACCGTGGCAACGCTGCATTTCCGGACACGTGTTCATGGGACTTGTCTTCCTCCATTTCCAATCAGGAATCCATCCCTGTAGTTTGTCGGCTTTATTAATGTTCACCCTGTATATACGGCGCCCGAATACAGCTACAACTTCTGCATCTACACACATACTCTGTAAGCTACAATACGGTGCAAGGTCGAGGGTGCACTGTAAAAATACTAGTCTTTGTCTTTCCTGTTCCACTCGCAAGTGGAGCGAATGAAAAACCACTGTGTGTATGCCTCCTTACGACCCTTAATTTATCTTTCCATGTCTTCGCGGTGTTGAAGCGAAGTGGCAGTTGAATCTTTCTGCAGTCAGCCGCAGCTGCCAGTTTTGTAAATATTCTTAATGTTATCCAATGAATTCCCATTTAGCTATTCTTAATAGTATTACTCGAAAAGAACGTCGTTTTCCCTCCAGATATTCCCATCTGAGTTCATAAAGCATTTCTGTACAACTCGTATTTTGGTCGAACCTGCCGTTAACAAATATTGCACCACTACTCCAAATAGCTTCGACTTCTTCCATTAATCCGACCTGGTAGGGATCCCAAACACTCTAAACAACATTCAATAATGGGTCGCACTAGCGTTCTACACGTGGTCTACTCGAAAATTAACTACACCTTCCTAAAAATTCTTCCATCCTACAACTGACCTTGTAATGGTCACGTAAATAAAGAACCATTACGGCACTCGAACCCCATTTCACGATACCGGTAATATCGTACAACTTTTCTGCGAAGCAACAGACATATTTTTGTGACCATATTCACATTTGGTCTTATTAATGTATAGGTACTCCGATGTATCGATATATTACAGTGATATGGTTCTCGTGTGTATTCATTTCTGTGAGACTGTCGTAATCTTTAACTTACTTGTAACCGTTTTGGCGCGAATGCTCACAGAGCAGTCTTTGTTTCACTTTGCAGAGGTTAAGTTGTTATTTCGCTTTTTAAAAGAACAGTCAAGTCTTGTGTTTTGCTGAAGTGGAAATTAAATATATGAAGATTGATACAAAACTGTTTTCCTGATGATGTGACAATTAAGAAGAAGTATATGTGAATTTACTAGAAGTTTAATAAAAATGTGGATCGTGAACACCAAGTCAAAAATTATTTCTACCATACCATAGTTATGATGTGGGATTGTTTGATCATTAAGAATTTCCTGAAAAACGCATTTGTTAGGTCTTCAAATATTGCTGAAATACAGATCTGGACCTTCTAGCAGTCAAAGTGGAATCACCCTAGAATCAACAAGGTGAGCCATAATAACTTCGACGAAATCTACGTGGGAATCCATTCAAGATAAGTGCCAAAATTAATGACTTTTTTACAGTGACTTCATTATTTCCATTCCGACGATACCACCCACAGTCAATAACTTTGTTGTTGCCCGATGAAGCGAATATATGCTGCGTGAGCAACATTATTAATCTGATTTCTAACCTACTTTGCAAGTGGTGGTATTGTTAGAACCTCCCGTACTCGTTCCATTTCATATCGCTTTGCACCGTTACCTCTAGATACTTAATCGACCCGTATATGTCAAGCAGCATACCACTAATAATGTATTCGAACATTCAGGGATTGTTTCTCCAATTCATCTGCATTAATTTATATTTTTCTACAATGAGATTCTCACTCTGCAGCGGAGTGTGCGCCGATATGAAACTTCCTAGCAGATTAAAACTGTGTGCCCGACCGAGACTCGAACTCGGGACCTTTGCCTTTCGCGGGCAAGCTCTCCTGCTTCGCAGGAGAGCTTCTGTAAAGTTTGAAAGGTAGGAAACGAGATACTGGCAGAAGTAAAGCTGTGAGACCGGGCGTGAGTCGTGCTTCGGTAGCTCAGTTGGTAGAGCACTTGCCCGCGAAAGGCAAAGGTCCCGAGTTCGAGTCTCGGTCGGGCACACAGTTTTAATCTGCTAGGAAGTTTTATATTTTTCTACATTGATAGCAAGCTCCTACTCACCACGCCAAATGGAATTTTGTCCTGTATCTACCTGCAGGCACTGAATGACATTTCCCTGTACACCATAGTGTCGTCAACAAATAGTCGCAGATTGCTGGTCACCATACTCGTCAGATCCTTTACGTATATAGGAGACAGGATCAGTCCTACCACACTTCCCTGTAGCACTCGGAATGATACCCTGGTCTCTCATGAACACTCACCATCCAGAAAAACGTACTGGGTTCTATCATTAAAATGTCTTCGAGCCACTCACGTATACATGAACCTATTCCGTATGCTCAGACGTTTGTTAAATGTCGGCACTAGGGCACTATGTCAAACGCTTCGCGCAATTCTAGGAATGTAGAATATCCCATTGCCCTTCATCTATGGTTTGCAGGATATAATTTGAGAAAACGGCACTTTGAGTTTCGCACAATCGATGCTTTCTAAATTCAACGATTTGTAAAAGAGCGAAGGCTGACACTTAACATTGAGTTCATCCATCTAATGGTGTAACTTTCCATCTTAATCAAACAAACGAGTTCATTGTGGTATGGCGCGGCGTAAGTATACAGTATGGCGGTTCTGGCACTGCCGTCCGGACCCGCGGGACTGCTACGGTCGCAGGTTCGAATCCTGCCTCGGGCATGGGTGTGTGTGATGTCCTTAGGTTAGTTAGGTTTAAGCAGTTCTAAGTTCTAGGGGACTTATGACCTAAGATGTTGAGTCCCATAGTGCTCAAAGCCATTTGAACCATTTTTGAATACAGTATGGCAGCATCTGTCCAGCTCCTTCTCATTCACATTTAGTACACATTAGGCCTCAGCGGATAGCAAGAACAAGCCGTATCGCCATTCATTGAGTTGATCGAGCGAGGTAAAACATGTCACAGTGTAAGAAGAGAACTCGAGAGAGAAAGAGAGTTTGCGATAACACACTCCAATAAATAAGCAAATCGAACAAAAAATTAGCCAACCCCCCGAGAGAAAACCACGTTAACATTGTGTAACACCACCTTTTGCCTTGATAATGACTAGTTGGCGAGGAAAACAGTTACTTCAGGTATGCCACACACAGCCGGAAACACTCATTGATGATAAGATTGCGCAACGCTATAAATTTGCGAAGATGCCACCTTTCAGCCGCTGTTCCGAAGAGTCCCAAAAAGTTTCTGTGGAATTGAGACTGGTTGATCAGCGAGCCAGTCGAAATGCGTTAAGGTGTCTGAGTGCTCGTCAAACCAGAAAAGCATTTGTGCACCGCCAAACCTTACAAAACCACCTCTGTCCTGAACTAACCCCATCCCGTCCCCCGCTCCCCACACACATCTACATCCACATCTACATCTACATCTACATAGATACTACTCAAACCACCGTACGGTGCGTGGCGGAAGGTACCCTGTACCGTTACTAGTCATTTCCTTTCCTGTTCCAGTTGCAAACAGAAAGAGGGGAAAGCAACTATCTATATGCATGCATACGAGCCCTAATTTCTCAAATCTTATCTTCGTGATCCTTACGTGCGATATATATTGGAGGCAGTAGGATCGTTTGGCAGACAGCTTCAAATACTAGTCCTCTAAATTCTGTCAATAGTGTTTCTCTAAAAGAATGTCGGCCTCCCTCCAGGAATTCCCCAGTTGAGTTCCCGAAGCATCTCCGTAACACTTACGTCTTGTTCGAACCTACTGGTAACAAATCTACCCACCTCTGAATTCCTTCGACGTCTTCCTTTAATCCGACCTGGTACGGATCGAAAACACTCGAGCAGTACTCAAGAAAAGGGTGCACCAGCGTCCTATATACGGGCTTCTTTGATGGTGAACCACTCTTTCTTAAACTTCCTCCAATAAACCAAAAGTTGGCCATTCGCCTTACCTACCACAGTTCTACAGTTCTCACAGGCTCGTTCCAATTCACATCGCTTTGCAGCTTTACGCCGAGATATTTAAACGAATTGACTGTGTCAAGCAGGACATCGGTAATACCGTAACTGAATATTACATGTTTGTTCTTCCTACTCATCCGCATTAACTTACATTATTCCAGATTTAGAGCTAGCTGCCATTCATCACACCAACTAGAAATTTAGTTTAATTCGTCTTGTATCTTCCTACAGTCACTCAACGTCGCTACCTGACCGTACACCACAGCATCTCAGCAAACAATCACCGATTGCTGTCCACCCTGCCCGCCAAATCAATTACGTACACAAAGAACAACAGCGATCCTCTCACACTTTCCCGGGGCACCCCTTGCCTCTGATAAACATTCGCCGTCGAGGACAATATATTGGCTCCTATTACTTAAGAAGTCTTCGAGCCACTCACATATGGGTGAACTTATTCCATATGCTCGTACCTTCGTTAACAACCGGCAATGGGGCTCCGTGTCAAATGCTTTCCAGAAATCCAGAAATAAGGAATCTAGCTGTTGCCCTTAATCCACAGTTCGCAGCATATCATGTGTGAAAAGGGCAAGCTTAGTTTCAAACGAGCGATAGTTTCTAAAACCATGCTGATTCGTGGACTTAAGCTTCCCAGTCTCAAAAAAGTTTATCATATTCGAACTGAGAATATGTTCAAGGATTCTGCAGGAAACAGGAGTTAGAGACGTTGGGCTGTAATTTTGCGGGTGTGAACTTTTATTCTTCTTATTCTCTGGAATCACCTGCGCTTCTTTCAAGTCGCTTGGGACTTAGTGCTGGGCGAGAGATTCACGAAGCTACGTAAGGGGCCAGTGCCGTAGAGTACTCTTTGTGAAGAGGAATTTGGGTTCCATCTGGACCTGGTGAATTATTTGCTTTCTAATCTTTCTACATCTACATCTACATCCATACTCCGCAAGCCACCTGACGGTGTGTGGCGGAGGGTACCTTGAGTACCTCTATCGGTTCTCCCTTCTATTCCAGTCTCGTATTGTTCGTGGAAAGAAGGATTGTCGATATGCCTCTGTGTGGGCTCTAATCCCTCTGATTTTGTCCTCATGGTCTCTTCGCGAGATATACGTAGGAGGGAGCAATATACTGCTTGACTCTTAGGTGAAGGTATGTTCTCGAAACTTTGACAAAAGCCCGTACCGAGCTACTGAGCGTCTCTCCTGCAGAGTCTTCCACTGGAGTTTATCTATCATCTCCGTAACGCTTTCGCGATTACTAGATGATCCTGTAACGAAGCGCGCAGCTCTCCGTAGGATCTTCTCTATATCTTCTATCAACCCTATCTGGTACGGATCCCACACCGCTGAGCAGTATTCAAGCAGTGGGCGAACAAACGTACTGTAACCTACTTCCTTTGTTTTCGGATTGCATTTCCTTAGGATTCTTCCAATGAATCTCAGTCTGGCATCTGCTTTACCGACGATCAACATTATATGATCATTCCATTTTAAATCACTCCTAATGCGTACTCCCAGATAATTTATGGTATTAACTGCTTCCAGTTGCTGACCTGCTATTTTGTAGCTAAATGATAAAGGATCTATCTTTCTGTGTATTCGCAGCACATTACACTTGTCTACATTGAGATTCAATTGCCATTCCCTGCACCATGCGTCAATTCGCTGCAGATCCTCCTGCATTTCAGTAGAATTTTCCATTGTTACAACCTCTCGATACACCACAGCATCATCTGCAAAAATCCTCAGTGAACTTCCTACGTCATCCACCAGGTCATTTATGTATATTGTGAATAGCAACGGTCCTATGACACTCCCCTGCGGCACACCTGAAATCACTCTTACTTCGGAGGACTTCTCTCCATTGAGAATGACATGCTGCGTCCTGTTATCTAGGAACTCCTCAATCCAAACACACAATTGGTCTGATAGTCCATATGCTCTTACTTTGTTCATTAAACGACTGTGGGGAACTGTATCGAACGCCTTGCGGAAGTCAAGAAACACGGCATCTACCTGTGAACCCGTGTCTATGGCCCTCTGAGTCTCGTGGACGAATAGCGCGAGCTGGGTTTCACATGACCGTCTTTTTCGAAACCCATGCTGATTCCTACAGAGTAGATTTCTAGTCTCCAGAAAAGTCATTATACTCGAACACAGTTGTTTCTCTACGCCAGGGATGATTATTACTATGTCGTCCATTCGAGAGTCTGTCCGATGGTCAAATGACGGTATGTTCTTACGATTCTCCTGTGTGCACGATTTCTTGAACGTGAAATTTTAAATTTCGTCTTTCGCTTTGCTCTCTTCGACTGCCACACCAGACCGGTCAACAGTGGACTGAATGGGGCCTTAGACCCGCTTAGCGATTGTACATAGTACCAGAATTTTCTCGGGTTTTCTGCTAGGTCTTTTGCTGAGATGTAACGGAGGTCGTTGTTATATGCTTCACGCATGGATCTTTTCACAGACGCTGGAACCCCTATTAATCTTTGCTTGTAGTAATTTGTGCGCTCTCTTTTCAGCCGATAGTGCTACAGCCTCTTCTTCCTCAGCATCTTGCGAATTGCGTTATTAAACCATGGTGGGTTTTTTCCATCCTTTATCCACTTACTTGGCTCATCACTCTCCAGACCACGATTTACGATCTGCTTAAACTTTGCCCATTTTACTGAAACTAAGTGATGTCAGTTCACTGTCTAAGTGAGATGTTAATAACTGTTTGTGGCTGAGCGGTTCTAGCCGCTTCAGTCTGGAACCTCACGACCGCTACGACGCAGGTTCGAATCCTACCTCGGGCATGGATGTGTGTGATGTCCTTAGGTTAGTTATGTTTAAGTAGTTCTAAGTTCTAGGGCACTGGTGACCTCAGATGTTATATCCCATAGTGCTCAGAGTCATTTGAACCGATAACTGTTTATATGCTATATCTAGCAGAAACACTCTCCTAGCCTTTTCAACTGATTTATTAACTTACGTGTACATAGCTGCTCAAATGACATCATGATCGCTAATCCCCATTTATATACTGACACTGTCGATAAGGTCAGGGCTATTTGTAGCTACAAGATCTAAGATATATTCGCGTATAGTTTGGCAAGCTCGCTGCTCGGGTCAGTTTTCAGAAAACATGTTCAAAAGAATTTGCACGACTGTCTGTCCGTAGCCCCCCCCCCCCCCCCCCACAATGAATCCATTGACACCCCAGTCCATACTCGGTACGTTAAAGTCCCCTCAAACTAGTATTGTATGAGCTGAATATTTCCGTGTTACTGACCGTAGACCTTCTTTCAATGTCTCTGGAACTGTCACAATGGAGTCGGGTGGCCGCAAAAACGTCCAACAAGTAAAATGGTTCCCCTACACCTGTTATGTGCGACCAGATAACTTCAGTGTCACAATGAACTTCAACCTCAATAGAGACAATATTTGTGTCAACTGCAGTGAACACTCCCCCTCCTATGGCCTCTAATCTGGCTTTCCAACATACGTTCCACGAGTGGATAAATATTTCAGAGCTTTACACTTCGGGTGTCAACCAATTCTCGGTCCCAAGAATAATTTGAGGAGAACGTTCCTGGAGGGTAGTACATTCGGGAAATTTATTACGAATAATTCGACAGTATACTTTTAAGTTTTTGACATTCGAAGTGTCTTTACTCTGAACGCCGTCTGACTTCCCCTGCTGCGTATTGACTGGCAAGTGTTCGTCACAGCACTTCTAACTACCATCTAGTCTAAGAACCTCTCACGTGCACTCCAAAAGTACTCTGCTACCCGCATAGTTGCTTCCATTGTGTAGTGTACCCCTGACCTAACAAGAGGAGTCCTACAGATCCAAAATCTGAGGGTTAAATGCCCTTGTCATGCCCTAAGCAAATTCAGAACTAAAAGAGCCAAAATACCCGCTCGTCAGACCACACCACACGACTTCAATCAGTTTCTGTCTTCTTTAGCCCTTTGGAGAAGTACAGATATAAGTGCCACTGTGAGCAATGGCCCTGTCGAGATAACCACTTAGAAATGTTGACTGTGTGCAGTTTTCTTTCCGGTGTTCTCATGGAAAGTGGTTAAGGTATGTCTGCATTCACTGTCGACAGCAGTTCTGGTTTTAAAACGATTGCCGTTGACAAGGCGTGACATTCATCTCCTGTCCCAGTCGGTTAGGATGTTTTTACGACCACAGTTCTTATGCCGTGTCACATGGCTTTAAACCATTTCTTTTAGAGACGCTAGGCAGTCCATGTTTTTGGAACAACAAATAGGATAAATTCATTCACAGTGTGCTCATGGAAAGTCACACATGATTGCTCTCACTGCCGTTCTATCACGCTTCCACTTCGACCCATCTTACTTGCCGATTCCTTACAACAAACATATCGCTTCACCATTATGCCTTACGTCATCGGCAGGGGATCACATGAGCATCTGGTATCAGTTTTGCAACATCTATAGCGCCATAGAGCGACCAGTGTGCTCTTTTGCTGGGGTTACTGTGGATAAGAATAATAAATGTAGGCCTTATGTAGGATGTACGATACAAAGTGCATCAAGAATAAAACGTATTCCAGACAACGTATTCAGCAATTTAAACAATTTTATGTTAGACCGAACGGCTAACCGGGCGGGCTCAAGTTAGATATTAATTGCTCTTCAAAATTCGGGGCATGAGTGAGCGTGCACTAGACAATTTGAACAAGACGTGGGTGAAAGAATCTATAGTGACTCGTTTGAAAGTCCTACATTCATTTTGAGTGTTTAAGGGACTACGGAAAATCTGATACTAGTAGAGATTGGAAATGCATCTGCCCTTTCTATATATGAAAAAATAAGTCCCTATCTTCCATCATTACCCAACATCGCTCGAGATGCAGCCGCTGTAGAGAGACTTTCACTGTAGTGTTGGAAACAGCTGAATATATACTTCAATATTTGCAGAACACAATCGTGGAATCCTGAAGAAGCTACAATGAAGTTGAAAACATACTTGCATAGTTGTAAAAATGCCTTTCACCCTATTTTCGCAACACACAACTGATGCAAAACTATCTGCATCCTATACAGGCTGTGATATCATACATAATCATCCACAAGAAAAAACCAGCAGAAGATATCACTGACATCGATTTCTGGCCATCCACGGCCCCTGTTTCCCCCAAATGCCACACCAGCCACTACAGCAACAAACAATGGACAGAGAGTTCTAGGTTAATCTAGTTTAAGGCACTTTATTTTTATGTAACATTACTTTGTATGTATGTATAAACGCCTGACGATGAACAGAACATGTTCGAAACGCGTTGTATTATGGTAGATTAAACACATAAAAAAATAAAAAAATTACTGGCAGCAGAAATTACAAATAAATAACTGAAAAACTGTTACATGTTTAATTATTTTCTTTTACATCAAACTGATAAAATTTCGTGTTACCGATATAATGCATCTATGTACACAAATATTATTCAAAGCTGAATGTATTAGCTCGGTTTCTGTTTCTTACTTACACCCACACATGCTCTGAGAGCAGTCTGGTATGATTCCGAAGCGATCTCGTTCCATTAATGGAGAATACCCTTACCGTCACTGATAGTCAAAAGCTACAGCCTTTATCAGTGTAAAAACAGCGGTAGAAGTGAGAGAAAGCTTGTAGTAACACGTACGTTCCGTCCAGTGTGGATCCACATCTGTGTGTAATGTATGAAGTATTTGAAATCGTCTTGTTTGTTTCAATGATGCGGCAACCGCGCTGATCAGTTACTGCAGCACAGCAATGAGTTTTCTTCACAAAAGGCAGCGTACGAATTTTTGTGCTTACAAAATAAGTCGCACGGTCTGAAAATGTAGAGTTTCTGTGCTCCACAAAAACACGAGCCCAGCAATCAAAATTTACATCTCATTCAAGCGGCTCCACCCACGAACCTCGCCTCTCCCCCAGGAAAATATGCCGCCAAGTTAATGGTTCCACACTCCACCATAGCAGAGTGAATGCGAGCAGACTTGTTTTTCATGTATTCATTACGCCATAGTAAAGCCAAGAAAGAATTCCACTGAAGGTTTTTAGCTGGTTTAGAGCTTGGAAAATCTACTACATTTTTATCAGAGAAAACATTCCGTGGTCCATTCAAGTGATGGTTGAATAAAGGAAAAATCTCCAGTCAGAGGCTTTATATCTGCATCTTTTTATGTTTAATATCTGAACGAGTATTGTCGGGGAGTACATTCCACCTTCGTTCTCTTTAGGGATGGAGATTTTAGCATATTTATCTTGCTAATACATTTATCTAGCTAAAACTGAAGATCGTTTGACTAAATTGAAGTTTGATTTCGGCTAGTAAGAGCTAACAAATATACAATAAGTTTCCCTGTTTCTGAAACGAAGTAACACAAAATAGACTGTGTTATTCAGTAGACGCGGGGGGAGTTTTGCGTGAATTTCAATTAGGATTTAATTCCTTTCAGTTTCTAGTAATTTTTCCGAAAGATAACGGTTACCCTTAGATAATTTTCTTTGTATAAAAGAGCACTAGCTGTAGATAGATCTTGACTGAGATGTAGTTGTCGGGTGTGATCAGCCAGATGATGTAAAAGTAATAAATAAGAGGTCTCTCAGAAGTTCCTTGCAAATGTGACAATCTTTCTTAGAAAATTCCATGTAAGATCACAACAGAAATGAATGCCAGTCACGATAGTACGTCAGGATCGAGTCGTTAAATAGAACTGCCAGGATCAGTCTGTCTCATTTTCGTCAGATTTCTGGAGCAGCTCAGACGTACCACTGGAGTCAGGTAACCAGAGCCCACCACAGTGCATCTCGTGCTAGACTACATGCTGACCACAGTCTTCTCCTCAGAGCTCGCACACTCAGAGAGGTTGTAAGAGCCTGTGATGGAGATGCTGACGTTTACCGTTCACAAGGAGTGGATTACGCGATCAAATGACGAACCACCGGCTAGCAGTCTTCACCTAACAATAAGACTCAATCGCCTACGGACAAGGTAACACGTCGTCATGTTCCACTCCACCTGCTGCGCATAGTGGCCGCGAGGTTTGAGGCACCATGTAACGGATTGTGCGGCCACTCCCACCGGAGGTTCGAGTCCCGCCTCTGGCATGGGTGTGTGTGTTATCCTTAGTATAACTTCGTCTAAGTAGTGTGTAATTCAAGGGACCGATGACATCAGTAGTTTGGTCCCTTAGGAATTCACACACATCTGAATATCATCCACTCCACCTTCCCACTACTTGCTGTTCTCTCCCTCGCTCGTTGGAATCCAGTAACGCCTTTCTCATTATCTCAAGACATTCATTCCTACCGCATTTCTACACTGCTGGTTTTGACAACATGTGAAACCTTCCATACTAATGAACTCATTTTGTCTGATTTCAATGTAATCCAGAAATGATGATGAGATGATGAGGACAACATGAACACTCAGTCTCCGGGCGGAGAAAACCCCGATGGGACCGGGAATCGAACATGGGACGCCGTGATCAAGAGGCAGCAACGCTAGCCACTAGACCACGAACTGCGGTCTCCCGACCTGAACGAACCCAGTGGAACAAACTAGGGATGTTTAGGGATTCACCTTCGCTCCAGATCCTTGTGTCCAACATCACTGGCTTCTCTGGTTTCGGCTCTTGAGGACTAATGGGCTGCCATTCCTCCACCGACATGTGTCCTAAGTGGAGCTCAAGGCGTCATAAAGGCGACGGTTGGACGCACCAATATTAATGTCTATTAATAGAAGCTCGGATGCATTTGATCAGATAGTGTATTTAAGTTGTCAAGTTAACTTATTGTTTCCTGCCGTGGTTTGCTTTCCGTTTCACACTTCCTGTTCATCAACACAGTCATGAATAGCTTTGAATAAATAATGTAACAGTACACTGTGGGATTTGTGGCTGTAAGTAGGATCGAGTACGATGATTTCGGGGATAAAGCGGACGGAATATTTCCGCTGGATTACACTTCGCAAGAACATCAATCGTCATTACTCATGAAACGTGATGATATTGGCAGATTGTAACAGCCAGATATTACACGCAAGGGATATGTACACCTCTTCATGCCCTCGTCACGAATATTATTTCCACTCACCTTACGTCTTGTGTAGTTGCGTCCCTTGCGGAGAAAATTTCGTGGGTTCGTAGATCCATGGCAGCACTCACATTTTAATGAGGATCGCTATAAGTTTAATAGATTGTCTGGCTTCACAAGCTGCGAAATGGTCTCGAATTGAACAGTGACCCTAATATAATGCGACATTCCACAGGTCCAGAATTGCTACAGAGTGACTCCAGGAACAATCTTCTGAGTTTAAACTCTTCCGCTGGCCACCAAACTCCCCAGACATGAACATTATTGAGCATATCTGGGATACCTTGCGATGTGCTGTTCATAAGAGATCTGCTCCCCCTCCTACTCTTACGGATTTATGGACAGTCCTGCAAGGTTCATGGTTTCATTTCCCTCTAGCACTACTTCAAATATTACTCGAGTTCATGCCACGTCGTGCTGCGGCACTTCTGCGTGCTCGCGATGGTCCTACGCGATATTAGGCAGGTGTACGAGTTTCAGTGTATCTTATTATGTGACTGGAATAAGTGTCCCCCAGTAAATCAGCATCACCTTTCAGATTTGGCGGATCCCAGCTCAAGACCAAGAAGCCAAAAACATAACAACTGGTTTTAGAAGGTGGCTGGCACACATCGAATTCAAGCAATAAAGAAGGTATTATGCCATCCCATTCCGTGTGTTATTAGTAAATGTCAGAAACAGGCTAGTAGGAACTTTTATGTGGAATGATCTGAATGCGGCAGACATTACTTTGTTACAGAAAGACAATGAATATGCTTCAAATGGCTAGAAAGAAACTATGAAATATGAGTGGTCTTCAATAAATGTTGTATTTGACAATGAATTATTATTATTATCTGTTAGATGTAACACCTAAAACGTTGCCTCATTTGTGTTAAGTGCTGCTCCCTATCGAAGAATCTACGAGGATGCACGTGCTTAGCCAAAGGAAGTTGTGAAGAATTCCAAACCACTCGTCAAATCTGACCAGTGACACTACTGAGACGGCCGTTATGGCCGAGCGGTTCTAGGCGCTTCATTTCGGAACCGTGCTACTGCTACGTCGCAGGTTCGAATCCTGCCTCGGGCATGGATGTGTGTGATGTCCTTAGGTTACTTAGGTTTAAGTAGTTCTAAGTCTAGGGGAGTGATGACCTCAGATGTTAAGTCCCATATTGCTTAGAGCCATTTGAACCATTTTTGTTACTACTGATTAGGCAATTTTCTTTAGCACGTAAGAAGTAGTAAAGTGATTATGACGTCAAATAATAACTTCTACTTGAACTACCATGTCTCAGGAACCCTGTGGGAATGGGGGCTGGGGGTTAGGTGAGAGCGTTATTGTTATTAATGCTTTCAAATACTGAAACCTTGAAAATAACACTGGGAAATGTGAGGTTTACGTGAAGAAGTTCTACGTGTAGAAATGGACAAAAAATTTCTAAAACAGCGCACGTATTGCAAAGCACACTGCACCGTCTGTGAAGACGGCTCCTCTTGCAGCGTGCTACGATGCTGGGCACGGAGATTTCAGTGTCTACTACGACTGTTGACACGTACCTGTAAGCAAGCAAAAAACTTAATTACAGAACTTTATTTTACGAGGTGATAATTAAAACTTTGGCAACTCCTCCAATTGTGTCTTACTCTGTGAAAAAATATCCTGCCAAGCAGCAGGATATCTGCGGTTACAATTACTTGAGGCTCCGTCGTAATGATCAAGGTTAGTTTTCTTTTCTGGTCTAATTTCAAATACGTATAATTTTATTGGTCTGTGGAAGTTGAGTCATGTTCTTATTCCATGATTATAATTAGAGATTTTTTTACTGGCTGGTAAATCTATTCAAAAGATTCTGTCAAAATTCCGAACTCTTAAAACTTTTTAATAATGAACCACATTATTTTTAGTTATTTTGATCACCAAAAACGATTCCATAGCTGAGGAATGTGTGTACATGGGAACAGTATGTAATTATGCGGTATTTATTGTTCCACCTTGATTTCAAAATGGTTCAAATGGCTCTGAGCATTATGGGACTTAACTGCTGAGGTCATCAGTCCCCTATAACTACTTAGACCTAACTAACCTAAGGACATCACACACATCCATGCCCAAGGCAGGATTCGAACCTGCGACCGTAGCGCTTGCGCGGTTTCATACTGTAGCGCCTAGAACCGCTCGGCCACCCCAGCCGGCGCCTTGATTTCATGACTCTAGCGATTTGACATGGAGATTAGATTCCCTTCGTCTGTTTTGTCTCAGCCCCAAGATTTTAAACGATGTGATAAGCTCCTGAAATTTAATCCTAATATCGCAATCAGATATTACTGAGTGTATTCTGCCTTTTTATCGGTATTATCTTCCATGTATGAACTTTTAGAGCTTTTAGAGCTTCCATCCACTACGAAAAGTACAACACTTTGTCATTCTGCATTAACTTTCTATCATCCATCGAAGAAACTTCCCTCTGGCGAACAACATGACAAGCGAACACGTTGAGAGTGCTGTTTATCATTTCTGATAGAAGCGAGATGTAAAGATATTCTAACACGTCTTACAGGCACCGTCCTTCATACACACAGTGACAAGTGTATATCTAACAGTGAATCACAATTGTCTTAAGTGAAAGAAGCCTTCAATTTTCCTGTCGTGTTGCTCTTATTAAGGACATTCGAAAATTATCGAAGTAAATATAAAATAATGTTTCCAGTTTTTTATGGTTATGATGAGCGCCGATTGCTTTTTTAGTTAGTGTCCAAATGAATTAAATGCACGCGTCGTACACAGAACCCCTGAGAGAAACACAAAGTAAAAGAAAGTGACCGCGAAGAAACTGCTCCCTGTCGTTAAGTAACGAAACGAAGTGATGGATGTTTCCCGAGGCATAGTTTCTATTCTACAGTAAATATAAAATTCCATCCACCAAACCGCATCTCGAGTCGTCATACACAAAGAATTATCAAATTATCAGAGGAATTTCTTTCCAAAAACCAAACGTTTGCTGAAATAATTGTAAGAATTGTAGTTCCGAAGAAAATGTATGTTTAACCTTCAGAAGAAAACTCATGAAACGCCTTCACTAGAAAAACAGTTATTATTGCAAAAAGTATTCTTTATTGCACTTGGCATTACAAGCGCGATAAAATGTATCGTTGTATTTACTAACTAGTTAACCGCCTTCAGCCATGGATAGAATAGACCGTTTGTAGAATCTGTAGGAGAGCAAGCAGATATGCAGTACCAAGAGTACGACATAACAAGAATGTACTAAAATTTTCAACTGCACAGATTTAAATAGCTCGCACAAAACTGACAGTGTGTTTACTTTAAGCGAAATAATATCGAAATGAGTTTTTCATGGGAAAAGAGATGTCGCTATTGTTAGTAAGTTTACTTGTGGACTAAACGTCACTTATAGTATTATGCAACCTGAAGAGTAACTAGAAAGTTGGTTGAGGCGAGTGTTTTCCCACATTGACACCTATTTGCAACTTCTGCTCGATGAAATCTCGATGAGCGTAATGGTGACAGAAGCAAGCCGATCTATTGCACTACATCGAGGTGTAGCCAGTATAACGGCAGTCTTCATGAGACACTTAGAGTAACTCATTCAAGTCACGAAACCAACACCGCCTGCAGCAGTCATGTACATGGGATGTTGTAGCACCACGAAAGAATACGTCGGGAATATAAGATCGCTATTCACGAAACTGAAACAAGCGGGACTGAAATGGGACATTAATAGTTAAGGCTTTCTGTGAAATGGTTTGAACCGACAGAGGATCACTTGGCTGCAAGTGAAGATGTACCGAAGCTGAGAGAGAGTGAATATCTGCGACACATTATGGGAAAAATCGATTAGTACTGAATATCCTTCCTTCAACTGGGTGTAATTGCACGCCCTTTAAATATATTGTGGAAAAGAGTTCATTTCGACAGCACAGACAAGGAGCAGCCCTGACCGTGGAGGCATTAGTAACAGCTGGCATTTCATAAATCATCGTCATTATAGCTTGTCAGCGAATCCACCTAACCGGCAGGGAAATTGGAATTACGACTATTGCGCTGTTTCTGGTTATCTACAGTGCTATTATAAGATATGATGAGGAAATTGATAGCAAAAGAATTTGACGCTGTATGTTCCAATGCACTTTATGTGTGGTACTGCAAAGAAGGTACGTTTACACATATTCGCTGTCACTTCTTGCAACAGTGCTTTATTTGAGACTATTATTACATTTGTATTCGAACTGTGATGTTTGGCAGTTCTTTAAAAGAGCAGTCGATCAAAATGAAGCTATATGTATATCGTATGGGCGGTCCTACATCATGGGCAGAGAAGCGGCTGACGCCTACAGTCAATTAAAACGATGCCACAAAAATTATTTCAGTCATGAGTGGCCAAACATTAAGGACGTCTGGAAGCATGAAATGGAGAATTATATGAAAAAGTTTCAAAGCCAAAGAAATAGGTGAAAGTGGACCAACTTACGGAGAATGCATAAGAAGCAGCCGAACTCACCTTTAACTGTTATTCTGTAACTCATAAACTGCTTGGTTTCGTTTGTTGATGATGATGATAATGAAGAAGAAGAAGAAGAAGAAGAAGAAGAAGAAGAAGAAATAAAATGAAAAGGTCTTGCATCTCTGTTGTGGGAACACAATGTTCGCTGTTTTATGAAGCAGTAGTGATTATTCTTAAAAGTGGAAACGTATTAGCAATATCTCGAGCGTGTCAACAAGCCTCTAAAATGAAATAGGTACCTCCCTCTGTACGTGGAACGGAGGAAGTGACTGTTTTCCAGGACCATGTAGATCGGGTGTTTGACACTCCATCGCTGTTTATTCATCGGGATAAACTCGGAGGCTCCGATGGAAATGGTTCGAGAGGTTCACCGTCGGAAAAGCTGCTCCGTTGTTGTTGTTGTGGTCTTCAGTCCTGAGACTGGTTTGATGCAGCTCTCCATGCTACTCTATCCTGTGCAAGCATCTTCATCTCCCAGTACCTACTGCAGTCTACATCCTTCTGAATCTGTTTAGTGTATTCATCTCTAGGTCTCCCTCTACGATTTTTACACTCCACGCTGCTCTCCAGTACTAAATTGGTGATCCCTTGATGCCTCAGAACATGTCCTACCAACCGATCCCTTCTTCTAGTCAGGTTGTGCCACAAACTCCTCTTCTCCCCAATTCTATTCAATACCTCCTCATTAGTTATGTGATCTACCCATCTCATCTTCAGCATTTTATTGTAGCACCACATTTCGAAGCTTCTATTCTCTTCTTGTCTAAACTATTTATCGTCCATGCTTCACTTCCATCCATGGCTACACTCCTTACAAATACTTTCAGAAACGACTTCCTGACACTTAAATCAATACTCGATGTTAACAAATTTTTCTTCTTTGGAACCGCTTTCCATGCCATTGCCATACATTCTGCTCCGTAACCAGATGATATCGTCGTAGTCACCATTTACTCTACAACTAGTATCAGTGGTACACATTCTGGCCAATGCAACGACGTCGCTGTCCAGATGCAATGCATCGACGCCAGTCGATCGTTTCCCCGGCGGCACACCACCTGTATCCTGTAGTACTGCCGGTCCTGGAAGACATGTTCGAGTCTGGAGGGCGCCGAAGTGCGCCAGACGGTACCGAACCTCTACATTCAGCGGCGTCGCAATTCCACTGATGCAGACAGCCTGCCGTCCCGGACATCGACATGCGGCCGCTGCCAAGCACTATCAATTCCGGCCGCTCAACCGTCGAGCGGCCCTCTCGACAGAGACATCTCAACACGCCTCCCTACGCACAGGCTCCAGCCAGCAGGTAAGCTCTTGGCTCCACGGTTGCTACGGAAACTTGCACGTAGACTACATACAGGCAGTGTGCTCTGTGCGGCACACACCTCACATGATATGGGCAGAACAGAAACCAAGAGCCCCCTCTTCAGCACCGCCGTGGACACAGTTGTATTGTAGCACTTCGTTACTTCTGCTTTCCTAAAGGAGGCGTAACTAACGCACCGCTGCCATCACGATTGACCCTAACTCGCAAGGCGTGGTTTCCATCCTGAATAACTGACCGCAGTGCGACCGCTGGTTCTGGTCTCCTAAGTTACTGCACACGTGATTGGAGAAAAGTTTTCGAAGGGCACGACGAGACGGAAGAATGCCTTGTCCGTGCTCGTGTCTGGTGTCAACAATATCCCTGTCTTATTTTGAAAACCCGTTATCTCCAGACATATGCTACGTATCTTGTGTACTTTTGAGCTGAACTTGTGAACTTTACTTGCCCTGCTGTTGTATGCTACATTTCCTTAAGACGAACTTGCAGCCTATTCTACAGCTTGTCCTTCACCATACTCGAGTTGCGCCTAGCAATGTCGTGTCCTACTGTGTATTTCGGTTTTCTTAAATAGACGCTGTTGATGATACAAAACAGAAACATATAAGGAACAACGTCCATTACACGACTAGGTCACTAGAGACAGAGCACGAGCTCGTATTGTGGAAAGGTACGGAAGGAAATCACTACGTCCGTACCAAAGGAACGAAACCAGAATTTTCCTTAAGCGACGTAGATACATCGTGGGAAACATATACCCTGATGGCCAGACGGGCAGAGAATCCAGTATCTTATCACTACGCCAACTCACTCTTATTTTTAGGAACACACTGTTCACGTACCGCTCACTTTATATACTTTGCAAATTGCCAGTGCGTCGAATGAAGTGACCAAAACGCACACAGGGTGGTCCACGGTTCCAATCCTAAGCTTCTAGCAGGTGTAAAGACATTAAGGAACCCAAGTCAGGAAATGTACTATTTCGATGTAAAAGAAGTTTGAAAATCAGATCACTTACAAATCTCCCGCTTCACGGCACGCACACAGAGGAGACAATGAGCTGTGAACTGTGGTCCGGCCGGAGTGGCCGTGCGGTTCTGGGCGCTGCAGTCTGGAACCGAGCGGCCCCTACGGTCGCAGGTTCGAATCCTGCCGCGGGCATGGGTGTGTGTTTGTCCTTAGGTTAGTTAGGTTAAAGTAGTTCTAAGTTCTAGGCGACTGATGACCTCAGAAGTTAGGTCGCATAGTGCTCAGAGCCATTTGAACCATTTTTGTGAACTGTGGGCTCTCCAGGAGGAGCTTCACCTGGCGACGGTGCTGTTCGTTGCACAACGTTTATCTGCAACGCATGCTTTCATACACACTGTTCACAAATCCAACAGTTGCACGTAAATAATAAGCGATGCACTGAGGCAATCGGGAAATGTTCTCGATGCATGCAGTATGCAGCTCAGGGAGTAATGTTTCTAGTCGAGCTAGTCAGAAATGGTCTACTCAGAGATGGTGTAGGACTTGTCAGCACAGCAAAATATGGCTACTCTTCTCAACTGGCCATGTTCTGCAAGAGATCTCTACAGCATGAAGTCAGCGCCGGCACACCAGCCGGGAGCGACAGAGAAGAGAAGGGTATGAGAAGAGGTCAGCCAATCGCACGCTGACCTACTTCCCTCCAGGACGACAACACGACAGCAGAGCCCCCTGGGTGAAGACATAAGCGCCGTGCCCGACTGGTGCAGCCCACTTCGATAGCTACTTCAACGTTAGCCACTACGTCAACCGACGCATCGTAGCCTTTTGATTGGCCATCTCTACGTAGCACAGTTAGAGATCAGCAGTTACTGCAGTTCAGTTGACAGACTTCGTTCGTAGCACTCGCTAGGACCAGAAGTGTTACTTGTGTTTGTCTATTCTGAAGAAGACTGATTATTTTGTATGTCGCCATTTGCTTGTGACACATCTGTGTAATAGCGCTTGTGGGCGATCATTTATAAAGGACTAAAAGAACTCTCAGATGAAAGTTAAGTATTTGTACTTCTCTTATTGTAACAAATCTCCTTAATACGAGTTGTTTGCTTGTTTGTGTAGCGAACCGAATATGCAGTATTCCTAGACACAATAATCTCAATTTCATATATAATGTTAGCACATGAGAGAAACCAACGATGCGAGAAAACAAATTTCACCCTGCGCATGAATCCAAATGACCGAATACGGTGGCCGAAGATGAGACACTTCTTGCCTACCTCGCAAATTCTGTTTCTCTCTCGTAGTTTGACAACTTCTCTCAGCCAATTATGTCTTTGTTGTGTACACCAATACAGAGGCAGTCTTTACCAATGTTCTGCCTTAGACTCTATCCCGCCATGATCGTTGCCTGTTCCAGGTATGTAATACTAAGAATTAGACAGGGCAGGTTTCGTGATGTATTATAGAGAGCTCATATTTATGTTGAGTGTCAATAATTTGTAGGTCTTATAGTTACAACACAGATACATGTTTTCTGTACTTTTATTAACTCTACAGCACACGCTATTAAGTGACTGACTCCCATATAGCGAGACGGTAAGCTCTAAGTTTGTCTCTATTATTATAGTATGAAGTATGGCTAACGGGTTACTGTTGGTAGATTCTAATTTCCCTGTTACCATTGTGCACGGCGATCTCTTCTGGGGTTTATGTGAAACTGGGTTTTGAAATACTTTTTCAACTGTTGCCTTCTGACGTCACCAGTTCCTTGAGTGTTTTTTTTTTTTAAAAAAAAAAGCCGTTGTACAAATGAATTGTGAGAATAGAGACGTGTATAAGAGAGTCTTCTACACGTTGTGTCTCATCGGAGTGCAGAGGTTCTACAGTTCACTTGATCATCAAGTGCCATTTTTTTGTGTTTGTAACACAGGTAGGAAGTCAAATTTTGGGGTGCTTCAGTGACAGAGCGGACGTAGCTATAAACTGAATGGCGGAACCTTTAACCACCGTAATCAGCTTTGTAGAACCGAGATATGAACTGGCTCGTGGCAATAGTATTTGCACATCTTCTTCCTTTATGTACTGGCGGTATTCAGTTCAGAGGGACATAATACTTTCTATGTGAAAGATGTACTGCCGTTTTGTTACAGTGACACATTGAGAGTTAAACAAAATTTTAAACGGACCAATGTAAGGGAAAGGACATGTCCCACAGAGACCGATGCTCACATGCGCGTTTTACTTATGTTAGTAGCGACCCGCGATATGAATACGAATTAATAACGGTAACTCAGCACAGCGGCGTTGTATTTGCGTCCTGGAACTTGGCAGCCCACCATCTCCAGACGTGGCCAATTGTCAGTCTCTGCTGAGCAACGAGGAGTTCTGTGTAGGACACAGGACACGAATTCGGGAAGACAAAAAAATGGCTCTGAGCACTATGGGACTTAACATCTGTGGTCATCAGTCCCCTAGAACTTAGAACTACTTAAACCTAACTAACCTAATGACATCACACACATCCATGCCCGATGCAGGATTCGAACCTGCGACCGTAGCAGCCGCGCGGTTCCGGACTGCGCGCCTAGAACCGCTAGACCACCGCGGCCGGCTCGGGAAGACAGCCTCAATATTGACTTTGACAGGTTTTAATTACTTATCTTTTTTTTACAACTTCTACCTTTCTGATTTATTTTTCTTTGTGGTCAAATGTTCGAACGGGGCGAAAACAATACTCCTCAGAAATTACACAGTGGATTTTTACCCGAATTTTCATTGCCAAACGAATAGTGGAAAATGGAAAAATGGGGCATCAAATTGATCAGTGTGAGGTCTGTTTTTTTCAAAAAGACATTTGATTGCTTGAATGTAATCGAGGTGATTAGTAATTAATTAATAATTTGTGAAAAAATTGAAGTATTTCACGAAAGTAGCTGATAGCTATGGAAATGAAGTGTCGAAAAATGTCAAATCACAGGATAAACTGAAACGCCACAGCTTTCTCTTGATCTATATATTTTTAACAGCAATAGAATATCGATCGATATTTAAATATGTTACATGGCATGCTTTCTGAACGAGACCTGAAAATAGAAAACAAATTAAAAACAGGTAAAATATTTTGCGAAATAATTGGTCTAATACAGAGAAATAAATTAGTTTAGAGAGTTCATTTGACGCGCCATTGAGTGATGCTCGAAAGCATGCTCGGCAAATGAGGTGCTTATTGAGGATTTAAAGTATAATGTTGATCTTAGAACCCTAAAATTTTAAAGAGTTGCTGTGTATGTTTGTCTGGTGGAATGTCACTTAGTGGCCTCCTTACGTCAATAGCATATGAGCGTATTAGCTGCTGCACATGATTTCCAGCATCATTCAAAATAGTTTGAAATGTTTCTCTAATCTATTTTAATCCTTACTTTTAGACAAATCATTTCACAAAATTTGTATTGTGATGTTAGATTTCACACGTTTTAGAAGATTTATTATTACAAGTACAAAATTTATTTCTACTTCGATACTCAGCGATGCGCGTACCATAATATCTATTACGCATTCGACTGTTCATTGTCGATTCGCCTAGCGTATCTTCTACAGGAAAACATGTGTGCTGATAGATCAGGTGAGGTTAAGAACAGTTTATAAATAGACATAAGAATGTTGCTGTGCGGTAGCAAATAAAATAAATTTCTTCAAGTTTAAGAAAAGTTTTACCATTTGCCGTATTTCTCAGTTCAGAACAACGCTCACACCTTCTAAAGTAAATTTTGAATGATACATGATGTTTTTTTCAATAATTTTAAAAAATCTGTTACCAGATCATAACTGAATTATCTGTCCTAGTAAACAATATTTCTGATCCAAATTATCATCGAGTTTTTTTATTTATTTCAATAGTAAATCATGCAATTTACGGTAGTGACACACCGGTAAGATATGTACTTTAGCCGGAAGTTGGTTCTGTTGACGGATGGCAGAGCGAGGTAGCTGCTGATACTTCCACAGAGTGCAGGTACAAGTGGTGGTTTAGGTGATGGAGGCTGGGGTGGAGGGAGGGGTAGCGAGTTGTATTGTAATTCAACCAGCGGTGGGGAAAAAAGCAGCGCGAGAGCGCAGTAGAGCTGGCAAAGTAACATGTTCATTAAGAAATTTATATAATTACATCGAATGAGTAGAGCACGTGTACACGTGAAAGCTTTATTCACCATAAGCTTGTTACTAACTTGTTTTACAGAAGGTTTCAGTCATATATATCAGTAAACAACCGCAAGTGTAAATGCATTACAAACTCGTTAAACGATGACTGACGCTGTGCGATGCAATATACAGGTAAAAATTTATCAAGTTTCAGTTTCAGCGTTGAACTACGCTATCTTCAGGTCCCTGTCCGACGTGTAGGAAAAATCTACCTAGGTTGTGATCAAAATAGGTACCAGCATTCCTGGTATTAGGAGATATTTACTACAGTGATCACTTCAACCATCACCAGCCGACAAACAAAGATGGCGTAGTAGATCGCTGAAACTGGTTACCAAATATAATAAGATTGCGAATTTTACGGCTGAAAGGTGTTTAATTTGATATCCTCTATCTAACAGCCGAGTACCGCAACCATTACTAAAACGATGGACATACAGTGAAATCCAAGTAGTGTTGACACACCAGCTTGCCCCCCCCCCCCCCCGCCCCCGCCCCCCACGGCTCCGTCTACCCGCAAAAAGTGTTCATAAAGGTGTTGCCCTCTGTAAGGTCATTTTAAACGATTAACGACTAGGAACGAAGGAGAGACTGAGATTAGGGGAAAATCCTGAGGAACTGTCTAGAAAGTAGATTTTCCGGCTCAGCTCACCCGTAATACACTTTCGCCTGAATGGGACGCGTACTAATTACGGTTGTGCGGTTTCAAGAATTAAACCGACGGTGTACTAAATGTGAAAATTTTCTGCAGTAGGCAGGAACATGTTTTCAACTTAATACCCCGTGTTTTTATGACATCTGGTGGATTTGTTTCCTTTGCACATAAATTCCTGCTATATTTCAGTCAAGTCGTAGTTAAAAGTTGCACAGTGGAAAGGTGGCTGCTAGAAAGAAGCACCAGAATATAGGTTTAAGCGTTGCTTTTTCCTTTTCTTAATGAAAATTTGTATTTATGTATGGTAAACCTGTTGGTAGCTGTAAAAATTTGTACAGCAGCAACATTTATAAACGCTTAGTAAGCACTAAAAAATCTAAACCTAAACCAATATATAACAATACTGATGACCTTTCACGTAAAAAAGTTACCGACATTGTAGTTAAGCTTAATTTTTGCGAAAACAACGAAATAGTTGAATTTAAAAGTTGAGAATTGTCGTTTTTTAAGTGTCATATTTTGGAGGGAACAGTTGCAGGTTCTTCAGAATCCACAAGGGTCCCCATAGTAACCTCATGGTTCATGTCTGCTTCATGTTATACTGCATTGTACATACAGCAATACAGTATCACATATCATACAGTACGTCATTGCTGAATCTCAGTTGTTCATCGAAAGACCGCATCACGAGACTGACGTAATGTCTTAGAGATTTTGTTTGAGTAGTTCATGTTAACAATAATATGCGCTTGAGACTGTCACAGCTTCTAAATTTCCCAACATCGTACGCAATAAATGTCAGCATTGCGACTGGTGGACAACGAATCAACATGGAGTGCTTGTCTTAGGTTTTTGCCGGTGTGCAGTCGCGAAAGACGTGAGAACTTGGCAATTAGTAAGTTTCCAACGGCCGGTGCAGACAATCCCCAAGGAAGAGAACTCCTCTTGGATCGTTACTGCAGCAATCAGTTGGTGACAAGAGCCTTTTTCTTCCAGACAACGTAACTGAGGCAACACGTAAGGCATAAAGATACGGGGACACCTCACCAAATAAAACTTACATAATGAGATGTGCACACTATTATATAAACGCTGCAACTCATTGTTTTACCGCAGATGAGAACATTTATACATTATAACAATAATAATGTCGCATAAATTGGTCGTTTCGAAGTTATTTGTACGTGGGTCAATAAACATAGAAAAATTGAGAACATGTGTTTCATACTTAAAAGTTTTCAGACTTGTGGCCTCTGAATTGGCCAATAAAATTACGAAGATGTAAAACGCATGTATCAGACATACTAAGACAAAAAAAAGACGCACGACGACGACCAGGAAGGAATTATCAGAATGGGACGGAAATCAGTAGATGTGATGTACGTGGTACAGACAAACAAATGATCACAATTTCATAAACTTGGATGATTTATTCAAGAGAAATAGCTTCACAAACTAAGAAAGTAAACAACACGTTGCTCCACTTCTGGTCCTTATGCTAGCAATTATTCGGATTGGCATTGGTCTATGGTGCCATTCCATTTCAGAGTGCGTCCCCTTCGGCAGTCATCCGATGCACCCTTACAACATAGCGGTACGTCGATGATATTCTACGCCCTGTTTTGTTGCTCTTCAAGGATAACCATCTAGGGCTTACATTTCAGCAAGATAATGCTCACCCGCACACATCAAGAGTTACTACTGCTTGTCTACATGCTTGCCAGACACTACTTCGGCCAGTGAGGTCGCCGGATCTATCCGCAATTGCGAACGTTTAGAGATTTATGGACATGGCTCTCCAGCCAGCTCCACTTATACAGAATATTGCATGATATCCCTCAGGAGGACATCCAACAATTGCCTCAATCAGTGCTAAGCCGAATAACTGGTTGCGTAAGGACCAGAGGTGTAGCAACGTGTTGTTGATTGGTTGTTTGGGGGAAGAAAAAATCAAATGGCTCTGAGCACTATGGGACTTAACATCTGATGTTATCAGTCCCCTAGAACTTAGAACTACTTAAACCTAACTAACCTAAGGACATCACACACATCCATTCCCGAGGCAGGATTCGAACCTGCAACCGTAGCGGTCGCGTGGTTCCAGATTGAAACGCCTAGAACCGCTTGGCCACCCCGGCCGGCCTTGGGGGAAGAGACCAAACCGAGAGGTTATCGGTCTCATAGGGTTAGGTAAGGATGGGGAAGGAAGTCGGCCGTGCTCTTTTAAAGGAACCATCCCGGCATTTGTCTGGAGCGATTTAGGGAAATCACGGAAAACCTAAATCAGGACGGCCGGACGCGGGATGGAACCGTCGTCCTTCCGAATGCGAGTCCAGTGTGCTAACAACTGCGCCACCTCGCTCGGTGGAACATGTTGTTGACTTGCTCTACTTGTGAAGTTCTTTCTACCGAATACACAATCCAATTTTCTTGAAATCATAATCTTTTTTTTTTTTTACTTACCTGAGAGTGTATTTCGGATCATACTATTTGCTCGTAGTTTTCTAGTTTTCTCTTCATGATGAATTCATGAGATATATGTAGAGAATGGAGTATTTTTCTTCAGACTTCGCGCAACGGAGCTCTACGAACACTGATAGTAAACCTCTCTCTGATGCACATCTAGTCCTAGCGTCTGATCCAGGAACTGCATGACCATTACCACGAGGCTCTCGCGCTTACCAAACCAACCAGTGACGGAAGGCGCTGTTCTTCTATCTTTGCGTTTTATCTTTCTTTTCTGCTAATACTAGCTGGTTGGTTGGTTTGTTTGCAGGAGGGGACCAAACAGTAACGATCCTGGCATTTGCCTGCAGCAATTTAGGGAAATCGCGGAAAACCTAGATCGGGATGGCCGGACTAGGGTTTGAGCCGTCGTCCTCCCGAATACTACCTGATAATCGCCCCAAACTGGCTAACGATACATAAAATTCGGTCAAAGTAAAGTTTTGAGGCTAGTTACTTAGGGGGAGAGTAAAATGTTCTTAGTAATCTTCTAATTAATCCATTTTACATTTGCCTTCCCTACTAAAATGATGTAATGGTTCCACTACAAAGCACTTCTGACACTTACTGCAAGATAATTAATGGTTGGGATTGTTTACAGTGGTTGAAGTACAAATGTGTGCTCAAACAATAACACTTATTTCCTTCTGTTTATGCACAATACATTAAAAGTTCCTAAGATGTATTTTCTAGGTGTTTTATAATAATTTGTATTACACAAACGATTGTCTAATACATATAGTGCAAAATTAACTTATACTTTAATGCACGAAGTTCTCTCAGTTGAAGACATGATATTCCAACCGACGTTATATTTAAAAAAGAAGCAGAGGAGGAGGGGGAACATTCAAAACTGCCAGAGTTCTTACAGCCATACATATTCCTTTACCCCATGCCCCCATAAGTGAAGTTTTCGGGCAAAAAATGGCTCTGAGCACTATGGGACTTAATATCTGTGGTCATCAGTCCCCTAGAACTTAGAACTACTTAAACCTAACTAATCTAAGGACATCACACACATCCATGCCCGAGGCAGGATTCGAACCTGCGACCGTAGCGGTCACGCGGTTCCACACTGAAGCGCCTAGAACCGCACGGTCACAGCGGCTGGCGTTTGCGGACAGTCCTTGTTTTACGTTTGCTATAAACTTACTACTCTTTACGCGGTATGTCATATTTACTCAGTCAACACCGTTCCAGACATATAAGCTACAGTCATTCTTCATGACAAACAACGTTTGTAGAGCGGTCAGCTATAAAAATAAACGTACGACATACATTGCTTTCTCGGGAATCCATGCTTTGCGCGTTGTCGTGTCTTACCCGAAGGACACTTCATAATGTGCAGCTAATATTTGCACAACATTTAACCAAAGCCTCATTGTTACATACACTTTACACTGCTAAATGTTTACTTCTTTAGTAATACTTCGCTCTTTAGGAATCATCGTAAGAGCTCGCGATGTAGAAGCACGTGTCATGAGTGATGTTGATAAGTACTGATGTAGATGGTGACAGTTCAGTTAATTTGGAAAAAAAAACTGTTCTCGAAAGAGGATTACTATTACACTAATGATGATTGATCCTACAAGTTCTAAAAATAAAATATTGGAATGAATGTAAAGCACTAAACAAGATTATTAGTTTGTCACGCAAACAACAGAATTTTTAAATTTACAACATATCAACAGATGTGAAAGTTACGGATGAAAGGTATGGCTACTAGATAACAAGCAGCGGTAAAGTTTATATTTCTGAACTGAAATTGTGCGGGAATGTTCTTAATTGAAGTCCAAATTTTTTATTTGTTTCAATAGTATATGAGGGTGTTTCATTACGTATGAGAAGTATTTGCAATTTGTGATGCAAATTAGAGAAGAAATTACAGTTCTATGCGTTTGGGTTTCGGTCCAAACCGGAAGAAAGCTAGGCTGTCTTCCTTCAAATCAATGTGCAAACAGTAATGAGCTTAGGGGTGCGTTAAATGCATTCCCATTATTTTCTTAATTCTCCAATAAATTTCTTCAATGTGTTGTCTTTGTGTCCATTGTTTTAGACCAAATTCAACTACAGTAGTATTTAGATCAGGGGATATCACTCTATATTCTCATACATTTCTTTTTTATAAATGCCAAGATATCGATATAAACTCTTTCTTCCCTTTTTGGAAAAAGTGTTTCCTGATACCACTTTATATTCCCTAATTTGTGGATTTAGAGTTGCGATTTATATATAATTTTATAAGAAGCGAAAATTACGGTGTTCTGCGATAGTGCACGACGTCACATCTCCCAACTTTGTTTCTTCGGCTTATCTTTCCCCGTGTAATAGCTTGTTCAGCCAACCACTGTAGATCTGAGTGACATACTCGTATGTATAGGCACTCAGGATAGGCAAGCTAAACTATTTACATGGGGAATCAAAAATAATCATCCGTTTTGGGCACGTCTATATTTCTGAAACTAATAAACACATACAATGTATTTTGGTTTTTGATGAACGGGAAACTCTAAAACGTTTTTTATACCTTTTTTTAGGTGTTCAATATGCCCCCTTCAGATGCACGGCATATGTCAATGCGGTATTCAAATTGTTCCCACACTGCAGCGAGCATGTCTTCAGTTACAGTTTCCACAGCTGCTGTTACGCTATGTCTCAGTTCATTCATTGTTGTTAGTAACAGAAGCACATAAACAGAGCCTTTTATATACCCCCAAAAGAAATAATCAAATACAGATCCGGTGACCTTGAAAACAAGTAATATAAGGCTGAATCCTTTGATTTAAAAATTCCCCAACTTCCAAATACCAGTGTGGCGGTGCCCCATCATGTTGGTAAATGAAGTCGTTCGAATTAGTCTCCAACTTTGTGAAAAGGGAGTTCTCTAGTATATAGAGATATACCATTTAACCGGAATATTGCCTCGTACTAAACACTAGGCGTGAAAGAGAACTGTCATCCTTCATCTTGCCAAGAGCGAAATTATTGAACTCCACACGTTGTTCTTTATCACCTTCACGAAGAGCTTTCAGCAACTGAATTTTGTATGGTTTCATGTGTAACGGTCGACGCAACACATGCCAGACGGACATGGGGTATGTTGAGCTGTCGAGCTGCGCGGCGAACGGATTTCTGCGGACTCCTTGTGAAACTATGGCGGATACGTTCGATGTCTGTGTCAGACACTCGGGGAGGCCCGGCGATTTGCCTTTACACAAACAACCTGTTTTTCGGAATTCTTCATGCCATCGTCTAATGCTCTATGCTGCATGAGGATCCACACCATTTCTAGTGCGAAAGCCACGCTGAACAGTTATTACTGACCCGCACAGCGCAAAACGTAGAACACAAAACGCTTTCTGTTGTCCGGACACCATTTTTACTAGAACTGAAGTGGTCGCACACTGCTGCTACCTAGCGGGAAACTCGAGAGTTTGATCTTTCCAACAGTACGTTTTACACGTACGTATCTCAAATAACGAAATAGTTAGGATTTTTTAAAAATCGTTCTTTTTAATACTCTCTGTATACACCTGCAGTATATACTATTAATACTTCAGTAGTGGCAAAGGAATCGGGGTCGAGATTTATATTCTACCAAACGCACATCACTGAAGACAACATAACTGTTTCTTTTCATTTTATTCGTACATTTCAAACAGGCGAACATATCGTTCACGAGTTGCCTACCTCCGCTATGGTGACCGACTGAAACATGCAGAAGTCAAAATGATTACTGACTACAAGCACTCGTGACATAAAAGTCCTTCGGATGATTGTGGACGGTTTCGGTCACAGACATGCACTTAATTTACAGTCATTTTATTTTGCAGACTAGGAAATATTGCAGAATGGCAACATCAAGTTTTATGATCAGTTCACGTAATGGATTTCCCAGTATCAACACTGATCGGCCAGAACATTATGACCACCGACATACTATCGATATAAACCCGTCCAGGCAATAGCAGTGTCACACGGCGAGGAATGAGGGCTCTTAATACACACTCACGGTGCATGGAGTATCAGTGAGCGTGCTGTCCGTGTGTAGAATGGAGAAGGCGCGTGATCTATCTGAGTTTAACCGAGAGCAGATTGTGGTGACCCGGAGGCTCAGCAGTGGCATTTCGGAAACTGCACGATTTATCTGGTGTTCGAGGAATGCTGCTGTCAGTGTCTTCAACACGTGGCGAAACCAAGGTGAAGCGACGTCCAGGCGTCGAGGGGTTGGACGGCCACCCCTCATCACAGATGTCGGACTCGTAGGCTAGGAAGACTGGTAAAATAGGACAGGCGGCGAACTGTGGCGGAACTAACATCAGACTTTCATGCTGTGCAGAATAAAAGTGTGTCTGAACACACAGTGCACTGAACACTTCTAACGATGGAACTCTGCCGTCAGCGACCCATCCACGTGCCAATGTTAACACCAAGACGTCGGCAACCACAACAGAAATTGGCACGTGACCATTGGCACTGAACGTTGGGACAGTGGCTGAGCGCTGAATGGTCTGACGAATTCCGATACCTTCTTCACCATGCCGATGGGAGGGCACGAATCCGTGATCTTCCAGGCGAATAGATCATTGAAACATGAAACGCGGGACGGAGACAAGCTGGCGACGGCTCCATTATGCTCTGGGGAGCTTCCACGTGGGCATCCAGGGGTCCAGTGGAGCTCGTGCAGGGCACCATGACGGCTAAGGTGTATCGAACACTGGTTCCAGAAGACGTATACCCCTTTATGACGATCATGTTTCCCGACGGCAGTGGCATTTTGCAGCAAGATAATGCACCATGTCACAAGGCCAGGAATGTGATAAAGTAGTTCGAGGAACACAGTGGCGAGTTAGTTGATGTGCTGGCCCCCAAACTCGTCAGATATGAACCCAATCGAACACATCTGTCATGTAATTGAACGTGGCGTCAGAGCTCATCACCCCTCCCCGGAATTTACGGAAATCAGGTGACTTGTGTGTGTAGATGTGGTGTCAACTCCATCCAGTGACCTGCCAAGGTCTCACTGCTTCCGAGTCACGACGCGTCGCCGCTGCTACCCGTGTCAAAGGTGGATGTACCGTTTATTAGGTAGGTGGACGTAATGTTCTTGCTGACCAGTGTATGATTGAAGGTAGTGGTACACGTCCAGTTTTTTTTTTTCATTTCGAGTTTATGAGGCTTAAACACAACAGGCTGATGACAGTTCTCGGACTGAGATACCTGAAATATTGCAGCCCATCACTTGTTACATGGGATTACCGTTTCTTTCTACTGTCATCACTCAGTTATATTTAAGCCTCAAATATATCGCAATGAACAAATTTCGAGGTGCACCACTATTGAAATAAGGCCTTCAATTAACGTAGGATTTTCTCTAGTGAGCTTCCTATCGCACGCTTCGCACATTTGGCTGTCCTCCGTCACTGCGCTGTGTGATTACCTGCCACGTTACGCGAGGACGGCTCTGAGAATTGCGCCCGCCTCTGATCCTAGCCTGCATTTGACGTCACAGATGCTCGAGAAGCCCTTCATCCCCGCAGCTCTGCTCGAAGCTGTACCGCCTGAATCTCCCACCTTTACATATGCGCATAGAACGAATAAATGAAAAGCGCTAAAATAAAAATTATGTCCTTTGACAGAACTCGTCTTATACTCTCCACCTCAAGATTATTAAAATCATAGGTATCTTAAAGTAAAATTTAATTTTGGAAATACAGAAATAATAAAAATGAAACGCATCCTTTCTGAGGTGGGGGTTGACTTATGGGGTCCTTACATAATCACAGATCTAGGTCTTGCATGATATATTTGATGAAATGTTTAAAACGGTATTATGAGAATGCATAACAATCACTATTTATTTCACACACAAAAATCTAAAGGTATTTTTTCGATATTTGCTCTCAAATAATTAATGAAGTACGCAGTTAATGGGTGAAGAATCCAAATATTGTTAGTGCGATATTTTAGAGGGATTTTCAATACTAGTTTTCAACTAATAGTGACTCACATATAATGATGTTTAATCCTTGAAATAGTAGCACCTAGAAATAGTCGCACTTCCGTTTCACTGTGATGGAACTTTAATAACACTTTATACGGCCGGGCGGGGTAGCCGTGCAGTTCAAGGCTCCTTGTCATGGTTCACTTGACTTCCCCCGTCAGAGGTTCGAGTCCTCCCTCGGGCATTGGTGGGTGTGTGTGGTCCTTAGCGTATGTTGGTTTAAGTGGCGTGTAAGCCAATGGACCGATGACCTCAGCAATTTGGTCCCATAGTTCTTACCACAAATTTCCAAATTTCTGTTTGTGTTTATATCTCAGTTCATCGGGCGGCAAACTTCCCCAACGTTGCAGCGCGAAGTCGGAAACTAATTTCCACAAATAGTTAGCCGTATTCAGGGATCTTTACATAGTTTTTAAAACACGCAGCATACGTCTAAAACATATGGAAACATTATTAACATTTATCTTGCTAATTCTACGTCTTAGTCTGTGGCAGCTGAGTGTCCCGACTCAGTTACTCTGCTTCTCGACTGGTACGACGTGGTGTAAAGATATTCTGTGGAAAAGCGGTCTACTAGTTTTTTTTTTAGTATTCCTGGGAGGTATTGGTAAATGGAAACGACAGTTCCCTACTCCGATTATATTTTCTACCAGTGATAACTGTCTGATTTGCCGTTACCTTAGTAAACACACAATTAGTACATAGAACCAAGTAATTTCTCTGCTCTCACTGGACTTCAAATGTGGAAGCTAGTAATTTACTTACATCTCTCGTCTACCATATACGCAATGCAGTCCGTTCCTTGCAGAGTACATCGTTTATTAAACTATGAATTTAGATTGCACAACGGGTATGGTACAAACACATGGAGACGAAATACACAGCGCATAATCTGGTTAACTCATGATGATAAATACCTATTACTTTTTCTCTTCAAAACCCTGAGCTATTGGCCATTAGGTCGATTTCGTACGATACGGAAAAGTGTGACGTGCTTTAACATTTTCAAATCAATTATGATCAAAATAGGAGTTAATTACAATATTATGAATACCCAAATAAAGCAAATAAAACAGTTTTGAATTTAATATTGAAAGAAGAATGGTCTCTTAATATATGTAATTTATATTTAACATTCTGCCAAGACCCAGTAGAACTGGCATTCGACGTGTGAAGGTGTGGATACGAAAACTAAAAAATTTCACAAAAGGGAAAATACGTCCATCTTGCAAACACACAATGTTCTGAGAACTTTACCACCTTATTCCAATACCATGAAACCATATAGACAAAGGAAAAAGGAGGGTGAATTACAGTGCTAGAGGTTTCGAACAATATTTAATAAACTCGATAACTTCATTTAAATTCCATCAGTGCGTCTTAAATTGGGGTTCTTTCCGTGTAGAATACCATGGTACAGTCATTGGTGGTGCCTATGATCATTCAATTTTCAATTATATCACATGTGGTGGTCACGTGACACATGGGAAACGATAAAAAATTCGCGATGAAATTATTGGAAGCATGCATGGGAACCGTGGGTAGATAACTCAAGGTGATTACTCATTTTATTACCCAACTCAACAGTTACAGAATTTACTAAACATGGGTATGGCAGTGGAATTTATCACTCAACCTCATTAACTTACTCATTTAACTCAAAAAATTGGTCCAACGAGTTGAGAGATACTAAATTTTAGATACGCACGAAGCGATTCAAGATATTAGGCACAAGTACTAGAGGCACGTGGCTGTGTAGAAAAATAACAGAGGACACTGTCAAGTTCACCCATTTTATAGGAAATACAGAGGAATTTAATCACAAATAAAATTAAAAATATATCCGAACACGTACATGAAAAAACTGAATTATTCCCTAACACAAAATAAGCGGTAAACGTAACTAGATTGAAATCTAACCTTTTCTTTATTGCTCGCTGACTGAGTACTACAACTTCCAATACCGGCTTATGAGTTTTATTTTCAATATATAAGTAACTTCCACATACTAACGTGTCGCAAAAATCCACCTGTTTAACGTAGCGAATTTTAATCTGGAAGAAAGTCACTTTAGCACATATACTGATGCTGTTTATAGTGTTATTAGCCACCCGCGTAAGATTGACAGTGAAAGGATCGTAGTTTCGTGGCAGCGACCAGACAGTTCGGATGTTGGTTCCGGAAAAACATGAAATATTTGGACAAGATTAGTCCAAATGTGGCAGTGTAATGTTCCTGGTCGAAAACTACATGGTAAAATTTTGGGCTAAATCACCAACATGTTGACTTTGTCTTACTGGAGTGTAATAATCTGACCGTGTTAATTAGACAGTGATGCTTCTGTTGTATAGGAACGTTATTGTTGGAGGTGCCCTTCTTATAAGACTAGAAAAGTAGTCGGTATGCCGGTAATCGGTTTCACTTTGTTTCTCATTTCCAGCCCATACGTCATGGTTTTCGCTTACACTGAAAAAATAATTCAAACTATAGATGTCTATTATGCAGTTTTGTACTTTTAGCTGTATTATGCTTGCCCTGAACCCAGAGGAATATTACACCATCGAGGTTGTCATTATAGCATGTGGGAGCAAGAATTCTGAGCTGTCTGGCATACACCGAATCACACTTTCGTAACCTGGCATCAGAAAGCAAACGACTATAGGGAACATAACTTAGTTTGGCATACATCTGTGAAAATATACAACACCGTTATCAATGAACAGGGTGTTGGTAACATTCTTCCTTCGAGTCCGAAAAGCACTCAAAAATACCGGTTAAAATAAGTAGTTCTAGATATTTTGGGAAAAAGTAGCAATTCTTCCAACATACGAGGGAATGCTTAAATCTAATGTCTCCGAATATTTTTATGTGAAAGCTCTTAAAACGTTTTACATAAAACAAACTTTTTTAGCGTTCTGCATACTTATTCTTCATGTATACACTTTTATTTCGTAACATAGCCATCCTAGTGACAAATGCATTTCTCCTAACTAAGGACCCGTTTGTTGATACCGTCACTGTAAAGTGTGTGACTTTGTTGACGGAGCCACGATCTCACCTGTGCTTGCACCACTTCATCACTATCACATTGACATCTTCGAAGGTGTTCTTTAAGTTTTGGAAACGGATGAAAAGCGGATGGGGCCCAGTCGGAACGACACGGAGGATGATCGATGACAGTAAAAACAAGGCGTCGGATTGTTGCAAACGTCGCATAGTTCGTGAGTACAATGCTGATGGAGAGCGTGCTCCATGTGTGGACGAACTATTTTGCAGTTTGAAACTCGATTACAGCACTCTGTTTCTCATACATCGACATAGTTACGTTACACTGCGCTATGTTACACGCTACAGTTCGGAGTCCTTTAGTGGCTAAAGTTTGTAATTTGGGTCAGCAAAGCTGGGAAGACCGAGCAATATGTAGGGCAGATAATACCTCAGTTGGTAGTGAGAAAGGAATAAGAATTGTGAGGCATTAGTTTTCAGCACACCCTCGTACAACACTGTTCGTTGCAAGATGAAATTATCGTTGATATTATATATTCCTAATAAAGCGTTTTAGTTGGTACCCAGTTTTTATTTTATATTGGTTAATCCCATTAAAGTGCATAGCTAACGCATTTCTAGCGCATTTTTCCCGTACCAAAGTGCGTATATCAGCATTTATAGTCCATACTTCCGGCGTTTCTTGTGTTTATATTCAGACATACTTCTAATATGTTCAGTGACTATTGATGTGCCTTCCACTCGTCACAGTAAATGAAACGAAAGAATCACACTGACAACACAAAAATCAGTCTACGTAAAGAAGTGATCAAAGTGGGTATGAAAAAATCGAAATTTTCAGATATAGGTAGCAAATCTGTAGTCCTAAAACAATAGAAAAAAGGCCAGTTATAGTTACCACATCATTTCTGGTGACGATACTGAGTATGCATAGTAAATACCCGTGACTACCGTCTGTTTCAGAGGTTGTTTTTTTTTAATGTAGAAATCACCACATTTTTGTAACCTAGAGATGATCTCTTATTGGATTTTTAATACGCAGTTAACAGATTTAAGCCATTTCCTGATCGCTAAATATCCCAGACATTATTGATATTAGCGGTTTATACATACTTAAAGGCAAATAAATGGAAGGGTAACTGCCAAGTTAGTCTGTGTAACAGCAAATAACAGAAGTTTTATGTCACGTGGCTTAAGCGAAAATCTCAAATCGCGACTGTCACAGTGAGAAAGTGAATGGAATCTGCTTATTTGATTACATCTGTAACTAAACTGTCATCAGTCTTTATGACATGGGCTCAAATGGCTCTGAGCACTATGGGACTTAACTTCTGAGGTCATCATTCCCCTAGAACTTAGAACTACTTAAACCTAACTAACCCAAGGATATCACACACATCCATGCCCGAGGCAGGATTCGAACCAGCGACAGTAGCGGTCGCGCGGTTCCAGACTGTAGCGCCTAGAACCGCTCGGCCAACTCGGCCGGCTATGGCGTGGGGAAAACTGTAATTTATTAGTGAAATAGTTACTCTTTCAGTCGTATATTTATCTGCGGACAGATATTCAGTATTACTAAACGATCAAATAAATAAATTAATGTTAGTCGTCAATCACATACCGTTGTTTGTCACGTATGTAGCAAGAAACTGTACTCACAAACCTCTCCACTCCCTTGATGGTTACGTGTTCACATAATTTCAAAGGGCTTCTGAAAGAGCAGTATTTTGATCCGGTACTGACATACCGATAGGCGCATAATTCAAATAAATTTAACGGTGCCTCCGAAATATGAAGAAAAAGAATCAAGTAAGATTGTGGTTAAGCATCATGTCGAAGAGAAAGTCATTGAAGACGGAGCACAATCTCGGATTGAGGAAGACTAGGGATGGAAACCAGCCATGTCCATCTCAAAGGAACCGTTCCGACAATACCTATTTAGGAAATAAAGAAAGTTTATAACCATATCCCTATGAGAGACGCACGGACGGCTATTGATACTCCATGTACGCTCATACACACTCGCATATACACTCACGCCGACCACAGTCGACTATAAGACATCCGGTATTTATTGTTATTGTACGATGCTGATATTATTTGGACATTGTTTAACATGTTTCACAAACTGATCAAATGATAATGGGCACATTTACCAACTTTATTCGCTTTAATTCCTCCACCAGCAACTCTCGGAGCCGTATTCAAACATATTTCATACTTATTGAACGTTTCACTATGAAAGAGTTCAAAGATTTTATCATACTAACCACTTTGTTTCTGTGGCCAGTTAATTACCTGTGTTACATCTCCTCTGCTATGCGTTTGAGGGATTACAATGGAGGTCTCGGAATACACCGAGAGGCATAACCAGGGCACTATTGTTCACATTATGCTTTGATCTTGGTCTGGTATGCTGTTTGACACTTGATATTAACGTATGCACTATCACCGATTGGATCCAGTTACAGGAAACTATACAAAAAGGGGAATCGAAGTCGGATGCAACGCTCTCCCTAAGGGAACTGAGCTCACGATTGGTTTTTCAGATTACTCTTTCACAGATTTGTGTAAGATCAATGTGAGTATTTTTAGACTCTCATAAATTTGCGTGACAGTTGACAGATAACGTTATCTAAACACAGATCTGATGTTCGACACGGGAAAGGAACTGTTATTGCTGCTTACGCGTGTATCCTAAAACTAGCCAAAATACCACAAGTAAATACGCATTTGTGGTAGAATGGGAAACGCTTCATCATTGACTTATATTACAAGAGGTATTTAATAAAACTTGCGGCAAGATTCCTGAGACAATAAGACGCAAATAGGGGTTTGTTTACGCACGCTAATCACTCAGTGTGACTTGTGTTTAGACAAATTGTAAGTGAATTAGTCATTATCTTTTCTTTATTACGTCCTTATTTTTCGAGTACCTAATTGATCAAAATGTAAGATAACGAATAGTATACAGCTAAGAATGAAATAAGTTGTTGCTTCTCCCTCTTCGGATATACGCAGTTATTTGTAACCGATACCTCTATTCGCTATTGAAGCCATTCCCTACGTCAAATTTTTCACGTAACAGCAATTACAGTTAAGCGTAAGCAGGCGGCGAAAATGGTTTCAGGATGTAATCACGGAGGACGGAGATTGTGGGCAGTAAAATTAGTTTCCCTTTAGGAAGACACCAGTGTTCAGTGGGTGCTAGTAACTGGAATAATCTTGCGGTTACCGCAATATTCGTAGCGCAATTTCCAATTAACCATACATACGTGTACATATTAACGCATTTACACGTAACCATAATTTACATTGCATATTGTATAGACTCTAGATGGAATGGGAACAACAAGAAAAATTGTTATAGCTCCATTCAAATTAACTTCGATGAAAACTCGAGGATGTTTACGCAAATGGAACGATCCGTAACTTTTTTCACTGTTACTTAATTGAACGCCTTATGCTCGCGCCTGATTCTTCGTATTTCACTCTAATGACGAATATTATTGATATCGATATCATTTTTTACTGAAAGTTTTGCGTAATGGTGGAGAATTACACTGCAGTTCGACCCATTCAGATAGGGGATATCGACAATGTCATTTGTAGCTTCATTTCTTCCACTTGAAGGATTAATGATGTATTAATTTAACTGGTCTAGGATCACACATGCCTGCAGAGGCTGCTGATTATGAATCAGTATGTAAGAATTTCGCTACGTAAAGAACGCTTTTATCACATATTGGCAGTTATTACCCATGTTTCTTACCTTGCTCTGGTTATTATGTTAAAGCAAAGAAGAAAAATTATAATCAACAACGCACGCAAACGACAGTGAGTAAAACCAAGCCCCACAATAGAACGAAAATTTTAAGAGCTAACAAACGATAATTATATAAACATGGGATTATGCTATATAGAGAGAAATAAAGGAGGAGCTGTCTACATGACAGTAAATACTGCTTACCCAACAACTACATATTTTCCCATCATGTGGCCTCAGTCACTTACAGATAAACTCTGTTCACATAAAAACTCAAAAATTATAACTCAGAATTTCATTTTATCACTGTGGTGTATGATAGTTAATGGGCATGTATTACTGCACGGATAAAACATTAACGTATACTTCGAAAGAATTGATTTTTGAACGTAAAATATGCACAAAACGGAAATACCATTTTGGTACTTTGCATGTAAAGTTAATGAGGAGATTAATTACTTATGATGGTAACACAGCACACATCACGGTGTGTGATACTATAAATGAGTTCCATTACGCTTTTGTAACTGATCTAAGGGATGAGAGGGACTGCGAATATCAGCAAAGAACATGTCTACTTTGGCTCGAGGGGCCGTGTGGTGCGGACGTTCTGTTTACGTCCCTAACGCAACCTGTGCCCACACACTGGACTGGACATGGTTACACCACTGTCAAAAGTAACAAAACCTGACGATGATTTCCGAGGTGAAAAATGCTACCCTGCCACTGCAGCGCCAACACCAACGTTGAGCCCTTGAAAGTGCTAGCGGATGATGCCGTCTCCCGCCCATCTCTGTCGGCGAATAATGACGAAGAAGAGACCACGACTGAGGTTGTGCTGGAAACGGAGCCCTCAGCAGCCCATAGTTAATTAATTTCTGGTGATGTGTAGGAAGACGTGCGCATGGACACTGCAGAAGATGTTGAACAATTGCATCCATCTGTTGCAATGAGTGTACATGCGCCAGTATACTTGTGGTAGACCAATGGATTGGTTCCACTCAGTTAGAAAGTGAAGTTTCAATTGCTGTGCGATATGTAAGATTTGGACATTCTACTCGTGCAAGCAGTTCGTTTGGAGACATTTTCGGGCTTCTTCGGTTACGCATTGTACGTTACGCCTGCTATTAATGCTGGTAGTGGTACGGCTATACTGGTGCTAGGTGGCATAGAGGTACACGAGGTGACGTATTTCCGGTCTGCCAGAGGGTTGGTGAGATACACAGGTTATAAAAATCTGTGACCTAACGGCACGGACAAGAGGCGCAGCTGGTCGCGTTTCTGTTTGGAGGATATCACACTTCTCTTCCTGGGACCCTATGATAACTGTATCCTTGGTGGTAACTTCAATAGTGTACTTTACCCGAAAGATCAATATCCCAATTACACCACGTGTCCTGCACTCTGGTGCAGGAGCTACGTCTTCTACACACTTGGGAAATGGTGCACGGTGACCAGCAGATACACATCACCAGTGACTCTGCTAGTCGTTTCGATCGCAAGTATGTCTCGCCTGATCTAGCAGTAGCGACGATGGAGGCAGATACATGGTCGTTAGTCTTTTCCTATCAAAGCCCATACATAGGCACAGTCTTTCTCTGTTGTCAGAAGATATGAAGGAGTCGTAGCTGTTGTAAAATGAAAGTAGCGCATTTTCGGGAGCCGGAATGTAGTCGACTCGTAGTGGACACATGGACCACCTGTGAACAACGACTGTCGCGATATCAATCCATGCTGAAGCGGTGACTCGAATGCGCCATACAGTCACTTCGGCCCACGATGACGCAGTATGGTAGAGGATGGTTCCTTTGGCATCGGCACACGACAGATTATTACTTTCCGTTGCTCTGAGAGTGTATGATAAGCCCACCGTCTCCTGACCGGCAGGAGCTAATTCGTGGCATCAAAGTGAAGACCATCTCACATACGCAGCGTCGTTTCGAAGGTGTCGTGGTGCTAGCAGGTTGTGAAGATCGGGTCGGCGATGAACCTCCGTCTATGCACCGTTTTCTTCGAGAAATGCAACAGGGATGACGAACGATGACCCACGTTCTTGACATGCCACATGGTCGCCGTTTGACTCCACAGCCAGACATTGTGAATGCATTTGTTCGCGACTACCAACGGTTCTACCATGAGGAGCATTACAATGGTGAAGCTTCTGCTGATGTGCCACATTCAATATCGCATATCCTCGAGAGCCCAGCAGTGGAATCTCTTATGATTCCAGTTACCTGCGAATGCTTCGAAGAAGCCATAGCAAAAGGTACTAACAACACGTCCCCTGGTTCCGACGGAATTCCTTGGAGTTGTACTTGGACTTTCAATATTTGATGAGTCTTAGATGGACCTCAACGTGTCAAAAAAATGATGTCGTCTACTGTCCCACAGCCTCCGTTCCTTGTTGAAGGCATGATTATCCCGATCCCCATGCCCACCGCGCAGTCCGGAACCGCGCGACCGCTACGGTCGCAGGTTCGAATCCTGCCTCGGGTATGGATGTGTGTGATGTCCTTAGGTTAGTTAGGTTTAAGTAGTTCTAAGTTCTAGGGGAGTGATGACCTCAGCTGTTAAGTCCCATAGTGCTCAGAGCCATTTGAACCATTTGAACCCAAGCCCACAAGGGGACGAGGGATTGAGAATAACACCTCGCTAACCTTGTTCTACAGTGACGTTAAGACCTTGACAAGGTTTCTGGCGGCACGACGTAAGACCGCGTTGACCCAAGTACTTTCTATGGAACAAACGTCCATCGGAGAAGCTAATAACATGCAAAGCCGCTTAAAGACTATCGCGATCTGATATCCCTCACAGAGGCCTGTCGCCTTCGAGGTCCCCTGATCGCAGTGGGCTCTGAACACGATTTTGACACAGAGGGCCATAGTTTCCTTAAGGCGATGATGGAAGTGCGTTCTGCGACTTTTCCGTGTTGCATCATCCAAAGTGCTAGTTAACGGATGTGTGGCGAGCCTCGTGCCAGTTTCGCAATCGGCCCGCCAGGGTTGCTAGCTCTCAGCTATCTTATATGCTCTTGAATCACTTATAAGCAGAGTGAATTGTTGTCTCACAGTAATAACGCTGCGAGGACACACATTTCATTGGAGGGCACATTTGGATGATCTGTTCCTTCTGGCCAGATCACCATGAGGTGAAGTTGGCTGTGAAATAGATTGTGCGATGCGGGACGGCGGCGTGTAATCATATGAACCTGGGCGAGTCTGGAGTGATGAACAGAGGTAGAGGCCTCCAGGAGGGTACTGTATCACCCCTGCAGTCGATGAACATTTTTACATAGCTGGACATTCTCTTTATCCACACTGATTCTTCTCACGGTGGCGATTAATTATATACGCGTTCTACAGGCGGTACGAACAGGCGTGACGGAGCACTTATTACGAGCACTGGATATGGTCCGACGAGTCACCTTCATCAACAGCCACATGGCATCCAGCATACCGCTCCTGGTTCATATTTTCCCGATGACGGCCGTGATGGCACAACGACTACTGGCGGCGTTCAGTTATTTCGTGAGCGTTGGACGTATCCCCAAGATACGGGTGGAAACCCTTACTCTCAGCACACGCGATGTGGGGTTGGGGCTTGTCATCGTAGGCAGCGGCACTGCATGTCTCCACAATGTTTACGCTGTGGAGTCATCGCCGTCCCGCCGTAGCCCTCAGTGGTTCACAACTTCACAACAGGACACAGCAGTCCACCCATCCCACATCCGCCCCACATCGAACCCAGGGGTTATTGTGCAGTTCGTCCCCCAGTGGACCCCCCCCCCCCCTGGAGGGAACGTCTCATACCAGACGAGTGTAACCCCTATATTTGCGTGGTAGAGTAATGGTGGTGTACGCGCACGTGGAGAACTTGTTTGTGCAGCAATCGCCAACAACCTCATTTCAAGATACACACGCTCACTGAAATGCGCCCCTTTGACACCAAATCATGACGACTGCTTTCCAGCATCCTCTTTAGACGATGCGGCTCGCAGGGATGGACATTCGTTGTCTCCTTCATAACACGGAGTTTATTTGGTGTACTGAGGATGCGCCACTCAGTATCCCAGATGGCGACAACTTTACGACGTAAGGCCGATCGGAGATCAGTCTTCGGCAGGCCGATCTCCAGAGTTGGCTTACCGGTATCCTGTCTGCCCAGGCTGTCAGCAAGTACAGTGCCCGGTATCCCGACATGTTCTGGGGTACAAATGATGGTCATTGAACGTCCACTGCTGCCGAGCGCATAAACAGACATCGAGACCTGACCGAGCATAAATGTAAAAGTGTCACTTTATCGGACGAATCTTGTTCTTCGTTACACATTAAGTCAGTTATCGTGCCTGGATATGCTGTCATCTAGGGGAACGGCTGCTCCTAACATGGGCCGCGCGACGGCCGCCGGAAGGTTAGATAGTATTATGTTATGGAAGACATTCTCCTGGGCTTCCATGGTACCTGTGGTAGTAATCGAAGACATCATGAGATCTGTGGTCTATGTGAACATGACTGCGGACCATCTGTCTACGAGGATGCGTGATGCCTTTCCCTTGACGATGGCGTCTTTCAGCAGGATAACTGTCCGTGTCACGAAGCGAGGATGGTGATACAAGGATTTGAGGAGCATGGTGGTGAACTCAGTCTTATGTCTTGGAAGACAGATTTTCCTGATCTGAACCCGGTGAAATATATCTGGGGTACTACTGGGCGCCAATTCCGCGACCACAAACTTGTAGTCGAAATTTTCGGGATTTGCGTGACGTGTACGTATATGTCTGGTGCCACACACCCCTGGACACCTAAAAAGCTATTGTCAAAGCCATGCTACGCTGAATCACTGAATGCGCTAACTTTCACAATTAAAACAGAAAAAATATTTTTTATTCCATGCAATATTTAAATCAAGAATTCAAGTAAAATTAACGTATGTGCGATCAGACGAAACCTCTAGTCTAACGGTTTGCCTTTGTGACACAAATGTATATAGATGGTTCAGTGTAAAAGTGTCGTGTATACTTCAGCATTTCCTTACCATGAGCTGCGTCTGGCAGAGTCGTGGAGACTTAAGCCTAGCACACATATCTGCGTCCACGATTGCAGGTAAGTAAGTTCTCATCGCATGTCAATAGCGTATGAATGGTGGCGCTTAGAACTGTAGTGTGTCCTGCCCATGATGCACCACACTTGCGAATACAAGATCAAAATGGCAAGAGCCATAGAAGGAGGCCTAAGGTGTTCATATACGACGTTTCGCTATTGACGTTTTAGCAGATTGGTGACACTGCACAAGTGTGTAGCGTCGTTACATTTTGCAAACTATGAAGGCAGATGGAAACGGGGAAAGAGGCGATGAGAAAGCCGCTGAACGACAATTTTCCTACTCTTAGTCCTCTGTGCAGAGCTAAAACAGGAAGTATATGTAGTTGCCCTACAGCTGAAGATTCGTTCGGCGTCTCTGTCTCGGTCTTAGTTTCTGCTGAGTGTCAGGAGCAGACCTGTCTGCAGCACTACATATGCTCTGCCTCACAAGGCACTTTCTATAGTCAAGTCCTGCAGTTCAGTGAATTGCCTTTCGAACACTAAACGTCAACAATGTTATGTAATCTAAACCAATTATTTACATCCGTAGATTGCTTGGATGTATTTAAATGGGAGAATGAATTAAAGTCTTGTGGAATGAGATCAGTTCCGTACAGATTGTTAGGAGAGGGGCGTGTGGGAGACAGTTTCGCCAGTGTCGTTAAAAATATGGCTCACAGCGTGGGCAACACGCTGCCTTTTTTTTTATTGTATCGTATTAGCACAGTACGTAGTACCTATTTGGTAGATCTACGTTGACGAACGTCTTACAGTATCTTTTTGCGGTACAATCCGGTTTCATGCACTCCATTGTGCGCGATTCATCTTACCACTCTCCAAGTTTTTCCTAAATATTCATCAACATTGGTTTCACTTCTGATGAATGGCATTTACACGTAACCATAATTTACATTGCATATTGTATAGACTCTAGATGGAATGGGAACAACAAGAAAAATTGTTATAGCTCCATTCAAATTAACATCGATGAAAACTCGAGGATGTTTACGCAAATGGAACGATCCGTAACTATTTTCACTGTTACTTAATTGAACGCCTTATGCTCGCGCCTGATTCTTCGTATTTCATTCTAATGACGAATATTATTGATATCGATATCATTTTTTACTGAAAGTTTTGCGTAATGGTAAGTCCGAGGCTTCGGTTTTGACTCACTATCCTATCTGTAGTTCACGTTTCAGGGATAGCTCTCGTTAACCTGATAAGTTCAGTGTATTTCTACAGCGATCCCCTTTCGCTCAGTTGCCAGTTCTTAAAACTGCTGATGAGGCACGATCCTACAGCAACTTTTGTGTTATGCTAATTTCAAGTAAGTAGTCTTAAACCCGAATTGGTTATCGGTGTCGAGTGCAGAGTACCCGTAAATTTTCCATTAGTCTTCTTTTAACGTGTTATTCAGCATAACTTCTGCCTCGTAGCTATGGTATTTTGAACGGTATAGGTACTTTCTCACTTGTTTTATATGAACGAGGCCAACTGATTGATTTTCCTTCATGCTAATCTGGTGGTAGCCTGCATTCTAACATGATACTTCTGCTGACATTCACCGCTCTGCCCTTACAAGTCCTGCTAAGGTCCTATTCTTTTCACGCGTAAAAAGTGTTAGTACGTATATCTTCTCATTTTTTGTTTGTAAGTACATTTATTTAGGAAAGAACTAAAACGTTTTCACAAGTTGTGCACCCTGTACCGTTATTTAGGGAAGTACTAGCCGGTCGCTGTGGCCGAGCGGTTGTAGGCGCTTCAGTCCGGAACCGCGCTGCTGCTGCGGTTGCAGGTTCGAATCCAGCCTCGGGCATGGATGTGTGTGATGTCCTTAGGTTAGTTAGGTTTAAGTAGTTCTAAGTCTAGGGGAATGATGACCTCATATGTGAAGTCCCATAGTGCTCAGAACCATTTGAACCATTTGAGGGAAGTACGACTCCTGTTCCAGTATCCACGAATGTTACACTACAAAAGCCGAATAGTCCAGAAGTAAGTTTCATAAGCAATGACACTTAGCTGTCAACACAGCAGTCTGTGTAATTACCTTTTATGTGAAGGAATTATCTTCAATTTCTTGTATTTCGCTCTATTGAAGATCAGAAGCGACTCTTGCGTTCTCTGCAGAGGTTGTACACTGACTCAGAATTATTTTCCATCATTTCCTGTGGGTGATATAGCGTGAGTTAGAGAATCAACGCTGGCATGAATCTCATTCGAAGCTCTATTCTCACAAAAATCACCGCATTCAGTGCTTTCACTTGTCGCAGGGAATATCTCAGCAAACGATCACAAATATATTTATTCATAAGAAACTGACACCTTCCCCGTTGCTTCCTCATGCTTCCACTGGAGAGAAAATATGAGAGCCAGAAGACAGCGGCCTAAGCATAATAAATGGCAAAGGCACGGTGCCAGCCAATAATTAGAGGCGCAGCGAACATGGCGGTGCGTCGTGCATTTTGCGAGCCGCCGCCCGACCGTCTACCTCGCCCCAGGCTTGAAGACATTTAGCAACGCAGCGCACAGAATTGGACTTGCAGTCTCCTTCTTCCGCTATTGGTATCTAGAACTGATAATATGGGCAACCATTGTTAATTCAAGTGGGTACACTCTTCGCTGGCTCACAATAATGGCCTCCCTACATACAAGGGAAGCACCCCAGCTATAAAGGCTAAGCCGTTATGAAAATGATATTGTAATACGAATATGTGTCTCTTATACGGGGGACTGATGACCTCAGATGTTAAGTCCCATAGTTCTCAGAGCCATTTGAACCATTTGTCTATTATACTATCCATCAAGATCTTTTATCTGTAAAATTCTGTATTTGTGTGCAGTCTATTCATATATTTGAAAGTTAACGAATCCAAAGGCTACAAACGTTTATGCCAATGACACCCAAGCCTTCAGAAGTCAGACTCTCAGATAGGTACCAAACGTTGTAAGTCGATAGAGTATCAGCCAAAACACCGATTTAGTTTGTTCTATGTGCGGTTGATGACGTCAGCGGTTGGAGATTAAGGCAGCAAAGTTAAAGTTCTTATACATGAGACTTAGTCTATCAAAAATTAAATTGTTTATAAGTTCGTTATTTGTCAGTATAACTGGCTGATACTCAGACAGTTAATTATTAGTAACTGTATCTCTCATTTAAGTAATGGAAAGTAAAAATATAAGGACTTTGATTATTCGGCAAAAAGTGGTTATCCCGTACGCGCGCTGTAGTCTCACTGACAGCGCGCGTCTGTTGTCTAATGGGACATGCCTAAAAGGTAATTAAAAGTAACTCCAGAACTACGGATCACAAGAAAAGCGTATCTGTCAGTACTGATCTGTGGGTCTCACATGTGTGATTTGTGTGAGTAATTGTTCTGTAGGTCTCGCATTGGTGAGTTGGTAGAGTTTGAGGATGACGTATGAAAGGGCTCGCGTTCAGACCCCAGTAATACCAGGAATAGGTCCAACGTACCGGCAAAGTGGACTATTCTTGGCGAAGACGTGCCTGGAACGTGCCTGACTGCCTTGGGGTGCTGAGTGCGTCTACCCACAAGTTGGCGGGGCGCTGGTTCCATTTTGTTTGTTCCGCCAGGAGGGCACTTGATTAATTCCATTTGTGTTTTCTTTGTCATTCATGCTAATTACACGTCATCATTTTTTGCCTGGAGGGCATCCTATGTGATCTAATCACATAACAAAACAAATCGATAAAGTACTTAAAAAAAATAAAGAAGGTACGGCGACCGCTCGCGATAAGGGGGAAATCCAAGATAAAAAAACACTAATAACAATTTTTAACCGTTACGGGTGAAACGGTCGAATTGCAGAACATTTTTCTGACACATAATACGACTTTTCGAAGTTTGTAGCAATGTTCTTTTGGCAGTCTGCTTTCTCTTCGTTAGTTGAAAGTAACAAGCACATGTGTGACAGAACACCACACCTATCTATACAGATGTTCTCTATAGGTTTACCAGTTTCAACTAACGAAGCGAAAGCAGACTGTCAAAAGAAAATTACTTCAATTTCCGAAAAGTCCTTTTACTTGTCAGGAAAATGTTCTCTCATATAACAATTTCACACATAAACAGTTACAATAAGTTGTCGTCAGTGCGGTTTGAACGTGGAGCCTTAGGCATCACGAACTCACACTCCACCAACTTTTTTTTACCAACTCGTAACGACATACGGCGTTCAGTGTATCTGAGTGTCCCACAACTAGAGGTTTGGGTGTGAGAAACAGTACCGTATTATACATTCGTCCCTTATTCGTCATCGAAGTGTAAATGTGGAGTTTTAATGAAGTGGTAGAAACACAGTGGTATGGAACACTTCGTGGCAAAGATCGGGGCAATGTGATCACTGTGGCTCTTAATATTCGATTACCACTGAGTGGATGGATTGAAAATGATGTAACATGTACACAAAGTGGAATTCTCAAGTGTGCTGGACTTTAATGTCTTCATCGAAATGCCACATTTGCACTTCGATGTTGAATAAGGGGAGGAAGTACAGCAACAGAGCGATTATTCTTTTGGGATATACAGGGTGACGGAAGGAAATAATTACAATTTCGGTTGGTTATTAGAAGGTTTAGCGTGTATTTATATCAATATAACTTATAGATAACACACTAAAGAGTCAAAGAAACTGGTACACCTGCCTAATATCGTGTAGGGCCTCCGAGAGCACGCAGAAGAGGCGCAATACTACGTCGCATAGACTCGACTGATGTCTGAAGTAGTGCTGGAGGGAACTGACACCATGAATCCTCCAGGGCTGTCCATAAATCCGTGAGAGTATGAGCGGGTGAAGATCTCAGCTGAACAGCACGTTGCAAGGCATCCCAGACATGCTCAATAATGTTCATATCTGGGACGTATCGTGGCCAGCGGAAGGGTTTAACTCAGAAGAGTGTCCGTGGAGCCACTCTGTGGCAATTCTAGACGTGTGGGGTGTCGCATTGTCCTGCTGGAATAGCCCAAGTCCGTCGGAATGAACAGTGGACATTGATTCAGGTGATCAGACAGGATGCTTACGTATTTTTCACCTGTCAGAATCGTATCTAGACGTAAGGGGGATCCCATATAACTCCAACTGAACACGCCCCACACCATTACAGAGCCTCCACCAGCTTGAACAGTCCCCTGCTTACATGCAGGTTCCATGGATTCATGAGGTTGTCTCCATACCCCTACACGTCCATCCGCTCGGTACAATTTGAAACGAGACTCGTCCGACCAGGCAACATGTTTCCAGCCATCAACAGTCCAATGTCGATGTTGACGGGCCAAGGCGAGGCGTAAATCTTTCTGTCGTGCAGTCATAAAAGGTACACAAGTGGACCTTCGGCTCCGAAAGCCCATATCGATGATGTTTCGTTGATTGGTTCGCACGCTCACACTTGTTGATAGCTCAGCACTGAAATGTGCAGCAATTCGAGAAAGGGTTGCAATTCTGTCACGCCGAACGATTCGTCATCGTTGGTCCCGTTGTTGCTGGTACCTTTTCCGGCCGCAGCGATGTCACAGATTTGATATTTTACCGGATTGCTGATATTCACGGTACACTCGTGGAATGATCGTATAGGACAACCCCTCTTCATCGCTACATCGGAGATGCTGTGTCCCGTAGCTCGTGCGCTGGCTATGACACCACGTCCAAACTCACTTAAATCTTGATAACCTGCCGTTGTAACATCTGTAACCGATCTAACGACTTATATAGGCGTTGCCGACGGCATCGCCCTATTCTACCTGTTTACATATCCCTGTATTCAAAAATGGTTCTAATGACTCTGAGCACTATGGGACTTAACTTCTAAGGTCATCAGTCCCATAGAACTTAGAACTACTTAAACGTAACTAACCTAAGGACATCACACACATCCATGCCCGAGGCAGGATTCGAACCTGCGACCGTAGCAGCCGCGCGGACCAGACTGTAGCGCCTTTAACCGCTTGGCCACCCCGGCCGGCTATCCCTGTATTTGAATACGCATTCGTACACCAATTTCTTTGGCGCTTCACTGTAGTTCTACACGCGTTGGCATTACCGAAAACCCAAACACAAATCCTTATTTCTTAAAAAGTACATCACTCAAATGGTTTTCATCTTTGACGATGCACTGCTGAAAATGTTCGCGGAAGCTTCTCGTTACGTTCTCAGTCATTTATTGAGAAATTGCCTCTCACTCTCTTCCCAAGTTGCGGCTTTCGACTCATAAATATTGTGGAGTGGCCGTAAAAACAGTGATCCCACACGAAAACAACAGGGGCTGAGAGATCATGAGGTTTTGCTAACCATGGTTTGTGTCTGAAAAACATCGGAAGTTTTGTTTATTGACAAACCCAATTAGACGAAAGTTTGTATCTTCAGATATAGCAAGATTTTTTCGAAATGCGTCATCCTGGTCAGTTCTATTCTGTAATGTTGTGCAGAAATTGCGCCTACTCGCTTTATCTCTAAGCTGTAACTGTTGAGCCTCTCGCAGATTCCCCCCTGCGGGTTCGGGGGTTTGAAACTGCCCGCGATATTCCTGCCTGTCGTAAGAGGCGAGTAAAAGGAGTACCCAACGTTTCGGCTTTTCTGTGATGGTCCCCTCTCGGGTTTGACAGTGCGTGCCATTTGGGGAAGGACGCCTTACGTGGTGTTTTTTGTTTGTCCATCGTGCACCAAGATCTTACATGCTACTTATTGTCGTATAGCGGGCTTTGCATCCGATGTATTATGGATTTCCTTCTTATCGTCTCCTGCGCCGTCCCATCCTCCCCGCCCAAGACAATTCTGGACCATTTCGGCACCCGAAATACAGCGCGGTAGCCAGTCCGTCGTGGTGGGGTTGTCATGTATCATGTATAGCCCCCTGACAACACAGGGATCGCACTGCTGATGCTAGAGATGAGATCTCCCCGCGTATGCTAAGGAGTAGGTGCCCATCCTTTTTGGGGCACCAGGACTCCAGACAATGGCCATCCCGCCAGGTGGCCCTTGCTGAGGCTGGGTGGCGCCCGTGGGGAGAGCCCCTGGTCGGAGTGGGTGGCATCAGGTCGGATGACCCGCAATGAAACTGGTTAAATTTAATCAAGCAGGTGGTGGAGAAGAAGAGCAAGAAGAAGAAAAAGCTGGGTAAGAAGGAAGAGGTTCAGGTTCCCTGTGTGCCACCTGTTACTACCAGCTCTGCGTCTGAGGACGATTGGCAGATTTTGGCGTCCCCCGACGACCTCAATCTCGCCCCTACCTCGGACGCAATGGTTCTCGATTCTGGCTCTCCTTCGGTGGCGGTATATGACCCAGTGGCGTGTTCTGCCTCCTCAGTCCCTTCACGCCTTTTCCGGCTGTGGACAGTGTAATTTTCCAGTGGAATTGCAACGGTTTTTTCCATCACCTTGCTGAGCTCCGACTATTTGTCAGCCTTCACCCTTTTTTCTGCATTGCTCTTCAGGAAACTTGGTTTCCGGCGATGCGAACCCCCGCCCTCCGTGGCTATCGGGGTTATTATAAGAATCGGGCAGTTTATCTCTGGTGGAGTCTGCGTCTATGTTCTTCACTCTCTTTACAGCGAGTGTGTACCTCTTCAAACACCTTTAGAGGCTGTCGCTGTTTGGGAGAATACACCGCAGGCTGTTACTGTCTACAGTATCTATCTGCCGCCGGATGGTGATGTCCCACAGCATGTACTGGCTGCGGTGATAGCCCAACTGCCGCCACCTTTTCTGTTACTGTATATGACTGGCTCATAACGCCCATAACCTTTTGTGGGGTGGATTGGTGGCAACAGGCCGAGGCACTGTTGTTGAGCACGTGTTGGCACAGCTCGACCTTTCTCTCTTAAATAATGGTGACTCCACACATTTCAGTGTAGCACATGGCACGTACGAAGCCATCGACCTTTCGGTCTGCAGCCCTGGACTTCGACCATTTGGCCAATGGAGTGTGCATGAGGACCTGTGCGATAGTGACCATTTTCTGAACTTTCTGTCACTGCCACAGCGTCACTCTTCTGGGCGCCTCCCCAGATGGGCTTTGAATAAGGCTGACTGGGTCTCGTTCTCCTCCATTGTCACTATTGAGCCCCTTTCTCATGACGACATTGATGTGGTGGTTCACACGATAACCACCGGCATCGTTTCTGTAGCGGAATCTGCAATTCCCTGCTGTTCCGGGTCCCCTCAGCGGAGGACAGTGCCATGATAGTCACTGGAGATCGCTGAGGCGATTTGGGATCGCCGGTGGGCCCTCCAACGTCATACGCGGCACCCATCACTGGAACACCTTCTTACTTTTAAGCGGCTCCATGCCCGAGCCCGACGCCTTATTCGCCGACGGAAGCAGGAGTGCTGGGAAAGGTATGTCTCCACCATTGGCATCCGTACCTCTCCATCGCAGGTCTGGACCAGGGTTAGGTGACTCTATGGATATCAGACCTTATCAGCGTATCTGGGCTTTCCCTGAATGGACCAGTCTGTACTGAATCAGACACAATTGCAGAACTCTTACCAGAGCTTTATGCTCAGAGTTCCGCTTCTACGATGCTCAAACACCTTTTATCGCTCAATCTGAAGGTCTGTCTCTTTTGTGTGTTGAGTCTGTCCTTCGGCCTACGGCTTTCGATTGGGGTTTTTAGTGTGTCTCTTGGTGGTTGGCTTTTACGTTTTTCGTTTCCATGGTCGGCTAACTACTGTAAAATTCTGTGTGCTTTTAATTCCTTTTTTCTGGTCTTTGTCTGTGTCTTTCTTGTCCTGTGTCGTCCCTTATCACCTCCGTTGCTTGTTTTTATTCCCTATGGGTGTTTCATGGTCGTGGAAAAAGGAACCGATGACCTTTGCAGTCTGGTCCCTTCAACCCCACAAACCAACCAACCTCTCGCAGATTATAAAGATGTTTCTTTAAATGTTTTTCACAACCCTCTGCTAACACCTGTCAGGCACTTGTAGCTTTCTGCAGTTTCGACTGACAGATAGCTGTGGGCTTCGTAGCAGAGCTGCATGAGCTACTCGGATATATTCCTGCTTTATAACTGTTATTTCAGGTCCCTTGCACTTTACATAGCTTACCGAACGTGTCTCGCTCTATTATTTTACCTACATGGATGTTGTCCTGCGTGGAACACAGAAATGGCTGTCTCTTCTCAAGCACTTAGCGCGTTGGACAGCTAGAACGCTCTCCACACGATATTGGCACAGTACGCACCTACACTGGATGAGTTCCACACTGAACTCAATGGTATAAAGCTGAAGATGGCTCGAACACGTCTACCTATTAGCAGTGTGGCCAACCGGAAATCTGCTATTTCCCGTAGGCCACCCAATGTTACTTCGTAAGTACTATTTATGTTATATTCACAGTTTTCAGCAAATTTTTAGATTTTTTTCCCAAATAACATTTGGTTTACTACCCTTATGAATGTGCCTGTTACTAATCATTGTATCTTCATCGACTCGTACGTCTGTAGCATTTACATTCATTAATCTACAAATATCAAACTACACAGATGCGGAATTTCACAGATAAATGAGTCTGATATGTAGCAGAAAATATACATCTCCTTCTGTTGAAAGCATTTTGATTTGGTTTTATATGAGGTACATGTCTTGTCAGTGTGATATATGGTTAAGTAACACATTGAGTATAAGAAACCTACGAATACAACATTTTAGAGCGTTTAGAGAAGCGCCATTTTCCCACAAGTGTTCCATGAAGTGTTGGAGACTAATGATGTTGAGAGACGGTGTTCAAACTGCTGTGTGATGAATATTGTTTCATAGATGTTGCTGACCACCTATAGAATTTTGGTGCAAGGTGAAGCATTTGGTGCTCGAGTCACCGACAGACGTGCCAGAACAGCTGGTTACCCGTTTTGCTGAAGCTGCAGCCATTATTCCTCAAACAGTTCTTTGTTTTGAGAGTGTTACGTTATCATTAGTACGCAGTTGCCAGTTGCCCATTAATGTAAACGGATGACATTTCCTGCATCTACATACATAATCCACAAGCCCCCGTATGGTGCGTGGTGGAGGTTACCTTGTACCACTACTAGTCATTCCTTTTCCGTTTCCATTCTCAAACAGAACGAGGGAAAAACGACTATCTAAATGTCTCCGTACCAGACCTAATTTCTCTCATCTTATTTCTGTGGTTCTTACATGAAATGTGAGATGCCGACAGTAGAATAGTTCTGCAGTGAGCTTCAGTTGTCGGTTCTCTAAATTTTCTGAACAGTGATCCCAGAAAAGAACATCGCTTTCCCTTCAGGGATTGTTATTTGAGTTCCCAAAGCATCTCTGCAATATATGTATGTTGATTGTACCTAACGGAATGAAGTCTAGCAGTCCGCCTCTGAAATGGTTAGATGTCTTCCAACAATCCCACATGTTTCGTATATCAAACACTTTAGGAGTACTCAAGACAAGATTTGCACAAGTTTTCAACACGCGGTGACCCACACATTCCTAAAATTCTCCCAATAAATCTAAGTCACCATTCGTCTTCACTACTACATGCCTTACATGTTCCTTCCATTGCATATCGCCTTGAAACATTACGCCTAGTTATTTAACCGATGTGACCGTGTCAAGTGGCAAATTACTGTGTTCGAACATTGCAGAATTGTTTTTCCTACTCATCCGCATTAACTTTTTCTACATTCTGTCATTCATCGCATCAACTAGAAATTTTGTTTATGCTCTCTAGTATCTTCCAGCAGGGTCTCAACGACGACATCTTCGCGTACACACCAGCCTCAGATTGGTGGTCACCGTGTCCGTCACATAATGTACAGGGTGTTACAAAAAGGTACGGCCAAACTTTCAGGAAACATTCCTCACACACAAAGAAAGAAAATATGTTATGTGGACATGTGTCCGGAAACGTTTACTTTCCATGTTACAGCTCATTTTATTACTTCTCTTCAAATCACATTATTCATGGAACGAAAACACACAGCAACAGAACGTACCAGCGTGACTTCAAACACTTTGTAACAGGAAATGTTCAAAATGTCCTCCGTTAACGAGGATACATGCATCCACCCTCCGTCGCACGGAATCTCTGATGCGCTGATGCATCCCTGGAGAATGGCGTATTGTATCACAGCCGTCCACAATACGAGCACGAAGAGTCTCTACATTTGGTACCGGGGTTGCGTAGACAAGAGCTTTCAAATGCCCCCATAAATGAAAGTCAAGAGGGTTGAGTTCAGGAGAGCGTGGAGGCCATGGAATTGGTCCGCCTCTACCAATCCATCGGTCATCGAATCTGTTGTTGAGAAGCGTACGAACACTTCGACTGAAATATGCAGGAGCTGCATCGTGCATGAACCACATGTTGTGTCGTACTTGTAAACGCACATGTTCTAGCAGCACAGGTAGAGTATCCCGTATGAAATCATGTCGGTGAATCGAGGAAGTACAGTACATACTGACGAAACTAAAATGCGCTCTAACATGGAAATTAAGCGTTTCCGTACACATGTCCACATAACATCCTTTCTTTATTTGTGTGTGAGGAATGTTTCCTGAAAGTTTGGCCGTACCTATTTGTAACACCCTGTATGTGTATAGAGAGTAAGGGAGGTCCTACCACACTTCCCTGTAACACCTCTGACGATACCCGTCGAGGACAACGTACTGTGTTCTGTTACTTAAGAAGTCTTCGAAACACTCACGTATATGGGAATCTAACAACTCTCAAAGGATGTTCATCACACGGCCGTTTGAACACTGTCTCTGTACATCACTAAAGTCAGAACCTTCATGGGCCCCTAGCGGTGAAATGTTACACGTAAAGAAGCATTTCATTTTATCGACTCTAAAACTATAAAATTTTGTATACTTAGTTTATCACACTCCGTGTATTTCGTCACCCTAAAGCTATCATCTGAAAGATACAGTGGTACTTTTAAGTGAATACTGATCTATTTTTACTTCGATTAATAGTTAATCGAGGTCGTAAAATTGTGACGGAAGCATAGGCGTAATCTTACTACAAACAGAAAAAAAATCAATTTTGATATCTGGAATCTTTCTTTTCCGTACCGTTAATCCTATGTAGCACGGTTTCTGCTTTATCAAGGTTTGGCAAACTTTACTTTATTATTTAACTTTGTGTCCGCATGCCCTTTCTTGACTCTACAGTCGTTAAGGTAACCTAAGGGAGGGAGTCGTGTCTGCTGCCTATCTGTGAATCGTGCACCCTTCATCCCATGCGATATCGTATTTTAACTGTTCGTGTATTACATTCTCTGAGGTGGTATTTGAAGGATCAGCTCAGTATTTGCCAGGACGAACGCAGGAAACCACCTATAAACCACACTCAGGCTGGTCGGCGTACTGGCTATGGTCGTAAAACCACCATGCGCATTCGATTCGGGTCTGTGTCATCTCCATCTCTCGCAAGCTAGCGGACTGCGCGTTACTAAATACGAGCAGGTCAACATTGCGTTCTGAAGTGTCATTACGAAGTACAAATTTATTGGATGTTTGTAGCTTTATGCAGTAGACTGAACGATACTCATGCGACTCTCAATACAGATATGCGTCATCGAAATAAGAGATACTTTGATACTGTGTATTGTCATTCAGCATGATTGAATCAAGTGTAATTAATTTGCAGCCTGCGCTGATCATGTTTATCGTGGAGTGTTGCGAAGTTGAATGTCACAGACTGTGCTTAAAGGACGTTCATAGTGAAACACTTACTTTTTCGTATCTTTATTAATTGGTTAAACATAGTTGTAAAATAACTTTTTCATATAAACAACTAGAGAGCATTGTGGCAGAGTTTGAAGAACGCCTTTAAAATGTACCAAGGTACATCAGAACTCTGGAAATGTGTGTTTAATGGCTGTGTTTGTGATAGCAAAATTTCGAAATTCTGTATCCGTTAATTGTAGTTTGATGTAATCGTAGCCTCGCAATACTAACGTAAATCGGAAAAACTCTAACCGATCGGGAGTTAAAGAGCATGTCATTTGGCTTTTTAGATGACATAACGCAAATAAAATAGAAAGGACGTAGTAAATTGAGTTAACAAATAATTTAAAATACCATCGAATCTATAAAAAGTTTGGTCTCATTGTTTCATGCTTACTAACTTGTACAGCTTATAGTAGCTTGTCATTTGTACAACCATTTCTTAACATTTTAGTATCATAAAAATAAAATGAATTAATGTTAGCAATAATGGATGAAACTTGTGTACAGTACATATATAAATAAACGGCTGATGCATTCAGAAATTGTAACGATTAGGTGCGTGTTTACCATCAATCATTGCCTGCAAAATTTATATGGATGCTGCAAATTCGTAACGATTAACATCTGGTAAGTTATGTTTGTTCTCTGTTATTTTCAGAAGAAGTGTAAGCGTATGCCCCTGCCTTAAGCTGGACCCAAGCGTACGGAAAAATAAAGCAAATTGATCAGGAAAAAAAACTTTGTGAGTCATCAAAATCTCATGATAATCATATCACCTGAAGAGTCACAGAATTCAACTGACATTCTGAACATTGTATTACGTATTCTTATAATTTCCATCCTCCGCCCATTGTGACGGAGACCTGAAACGAGCGTTTTAACTTTCAGTTCAGTTTTTTTTTTTTTTTTTTTTTGACAGTGCTTAAGCTATCAGATAATTTTTACCCATATTCGTATAATGCTTCAGAAAAAAAATTACTTTTTTTTGTTCTGTAGATAAAAACTTTCGTACAAGAAAAAATTATCTGAAAATGTGTTCCATGCCTGTGAAAACTGTAAAAGCATGACTGTTAATGTATGGATTGCTCTTGTTCTGCATGTGAATACTTATTGAGCTTCTTTTCCTTTTTCTCATCTGTTCTACCCTATTTTTTCCACTTTACTCGTTATCATTCAACTACTACTAATTCGATTCTTTGTTCCTGATGCACATTTCTCCTATTCGGCCCGGTTTGTATTTGATGCGAATATTACTTTACATAAAGTTAATTAAAATGATACAACATCATACCTCGTCAGACCAAAAAATATCGATACTGGCTTAACAGCACATAGTGAAACTTTAAGATAGTAAATTTACTGCGGTAGGTGTTCCAAATAGTCTCCCTCCCACCACTTGAGTACAGTGTCCTTACAGAACGTTCCTACAACCGGGGGAATGTGTGGCATGTTGCTCAACTCATGCATCACAATGGCATGAATGTTCATTATTTCGTCAAAGGGTTGAACCTTCATGCGACTTTCTGTACTTTGTCGTTTCGTGGCACACTATGTGATCAAAAGTATCCGGACACCCCCAAAAACATACGTTTTTCGTATCAGGTGCATTGTGCTGCTACCTACTGGCAGGCACTCCATATCAACGACCTCATTAGTCATTAGACATCGTGAGAGAACAGAATGGGGCGCTCCGTGGAACTCACGGACTACGAACGTGGTCAGGTGACTGGGTGGCACTTGTGTCATACGCCTGTACTCGAGATTTCCACTCTCTTAAACATCCGTAGGTCCACTGATTCCGATAGTGAAGTGGAAACGTGAAGGGACAACTACAGCACAAAAGCATACAGGCCGAACTCGTCTGTTGACGGACAGACACCGCAGAGGGTGTACTGTGTCGTATTGTGTAATAGGCAGACATCTATCCAGACCATCACGGATAAATTCCATACTGCATTAGGATCAACTGCAAGTACTACGGCAGTTAGGCGGGAGGTGATAAAACTTGGATTTCAAGGTCGAGCAGCTGCTCATAAACCACACATCACGCAGGTAAATGCCAAACGACGCCTCGCTTGGTGTGAGGAGCGTAAACATTTGACGATTGAACAGTGGAAAAACGTTGTGTGGAATTACGAATCACGGTACACGAACCGATGGCTGGATGTGGGTATGCCGAATGCTTGGTTAACGTCATCTGCCAGCGTGTGTAGTGCCAACAGCAAAATTCGGAGGTGGTGGTGTTATGGTGTGGTTGCGTTTTTCATGGAGGGGGCTTGCACCCCTTGTTGTTTTGCGTGGCACTATCACAGCACAGGCCTACATTGATGTTCTTAGCGCCTTCTGGCTTCCCACTGTTGAAGAGCAATCCGGGGATGGTGATTGCATCTTTCAACACGATCGAGCAGCTATTCATAATGCACGGCCTGTGGCGGAGTGGTTACAGGACAATAACATCCCTGTAATGGACTGACCTCCACAGAGTACTGACGTGAATCCTATAGAACACCTCTGGGATGTTTTGGAACGCCGACTTCTTGTCAGGCCTCACCGACCGACATCGGTACCTCTCCTCAGTGTAGCACTCCGTGAAGAAAGGGATGCCATTCCCCAAGAAACCTTCTAGCAACTTATTGAACGTATGCCTGCGAGAGTGGAAGCTGTCATCAAGGCCGAGGGTGGGCCAATACCATACTGAATTCCGGCGTTACCGATGGAGGGCGCCGCGTACTTGTAAGTCATTTTCAGCTAGGTGTCCGGATACTTTTGATCACATAGTGCTGGTTCATATTGATAACACCAAGTCACCACACACATGATTTTTGCTGGAAAAAAATTGCCCGCATTTTCCATTTCATTCACTCAAGTCATGGGAGGCGTCCATGTGTCGTCGATTTTGCTCTGGAGTCAAGTTAAACATGACAAACTTTGCACAGCGTTTGTCCCCTTCAAATTAATGTAGATTCTTGAATTTACAGATGTTGATTCATTGCGTTTTGTGAGACAGCAACGTTGTTACACTAGGGGCTACTACTTAACACCGTCTGGTGTAATGCACATCTGTTGTTCCCAGTTGTTAGTTCAAGCTGCCACCGTAGTTACTGCGCTTACGACACTTATACGCCTGGAAAAAAATCAGTCTCAAAATTTTTTGGACGGACGGTGTATACTCATCACTATGAGTGTTATTATCTTGGATTCCTTTTTATTCGAATGAATCCGTTTAGGACGAAGCAAAGTACTTTAAATGCTTGTTGACATTCCTCTGTGGAGATTTGTTTCATTACTTTGCTATAGGCATGATTACTTGCTTCGGACAAAGTTGCCCCCGGTCTTCTTCCGTGTAACCTCCTGGTCACCTAGACATTATCGAACTTTAGATGAAACACTTTTATGATCTGAATATCTAATTGTGTGATGCCTCTCGAGTTTTGTTTTTTCAGTCCAGTTAGTGGACTCCACTATTGCTTTACTTCTGTTTTCATAAAATTGAACTATTTGTCTTGTAAGTATGGTTTCATTCTCTAGCTATGATAGCACAATTTTAATCAGCGTTTTATTATGTGAATGTCTGAGAACTCTCTGAGCAACTGATTGCTTCTGATACTGAATTTATCGCCTATGACTTTTAGTCTGGCGACTTTTGTCATATACTATTTATAATTAATGCACTGTAAACAGTCGAAGATTTTTAATTAGAGATAAGAGAGCACCTGAAACTCTAATCCTGCCATGTGAATCAAAAGCATATATAAATAATTTCTTCTCTTTTAAGATACTCGTAACATTTTGGCATTATAGTAGATGCGATAGTTATAAATGACTGAGAGAAACAGCATTTCTGGAAAAGACGTTTACCATTTATACACTAGACTTCGACCATAGATACTAGTAGACTGGGCTTGCTGTGCAGAAGCTATAGGGCTGGTGTGGCTCCAACATAAACCACGTAACTGTTGGCAAAACGTGGCGGGATTTCAAATCAGCGGTCTGCCATCCTATGTTTGTATCGTATTTTACCCACATTTCTCAATTGACTGCCAAACGCTTCCAACAAAAATTACTTTTTTATTTGCGAAAAATTATTTCAGAACTACATTTGACCTGGATTTGTTCACAGTACCATTTACAAAATCTAAGAAATACACCGAACGCCCCTCTGGTGGGCAGCAGGACGAAATTACTATAAACTATCAATTAAAGTAAAATGTCGTTACAATTCTTTTAAACAGTAAGAGTGGGCTCGTGTCAAAACTTTAAATATTGGATTCGCCGCGTTTTGAGCTCTAGTCACTTATAAAAGAAAATGGGATATGGGAATTATGTCGACTATAGGTGCCAAAATTGTCGACTTTAGGAGCAGGTCCATTTTAGAGTATCAATTTCAGGTGCACTTCAAAGGTGCAGTTCCTACTATTTTTACAAAAGTTTAAACTATCAGTTAAAAAAAAAGATATTTTAGACGAAAGGTGAGACTTCGAAGTTTCAGAAAATAATTTTGGAGTCTACATTTATTTACTAGTATTAGAAGGTAGAAAAAAATTCTCTTCTTGTGTCGACTGTAGGTGCTCTTACCTTATTATAATCTGACTTGGATATACAGAAAGGAGCGTATGTGCACATGGCTTTAAGTTTTTCCGTTTCAGGGCTTGTATCCAAAGCTGCCTTCGGTTTTCATCCTTGGTGAACCTATGAGTAGGAACGAGAAACAGTTATACTCACATCTGTAACAGAATTATTACAGATACTTTCCAAAATGTAATATGAGTCTCACTTTACAGGCATCACTTTCAACACTTTACTTTACGTGATACTCTACTTCAAATGTAAAAAACATATAAAAGTCACTTCAGCAGATTTCTATAAACGCATCTGCACTACCATAGAAACACAGGTGAAATGTAATGCTATTTCCCCCGACAAAACGCGGAATACAGCCATAAGCGCAACACGAAACAACCATGTTTTGCCAACATTCACGTGACTTTAGCCCAGAGATGTTAGAGCCACGAAAATGACGGCAGGGCCAGTCTATCATATTTATGGTCGAAGATACTAGACCACAGTACTGAATTCTAAAGATAATCTTTGTTGACAAATACGGACGTTGTAAACTTTAAATGAGGCTCGTGAATGGCAATGAGGTGCGGGGTGCATGTTTATCAAAGTGAAAGGTGTGCCCGGCCCCCTCCTCTGCCGGAGCTAATTAGTCCGGAGCAGCAACCGCGTCTGCTCGCCGACGCGCGCGCCGTAATCTTCACCGCAGAGATCGGCTCGTAGCGGCGTAAACACCAGCCCAGCCCTCTCCGTATTATCCTAATTAAGTAATATGATCGTATTCCGCTTGACCTCTGTTCGAAATCAGTTCTAGACATTCCTAATACAATATTCCTTATAATAAAAAGAACGGTGGGAAACTAATATGAATCAACAGAAGGATGAGAAAAGTTACGTAAAAGAAACTGCGTAATATGAAGCGAAGTAGCAGTGAACGAAAAAAAAGGGTAAGGAAGGCGATATTTTTGTGTTCAATGGATGCCCAGAACAAGAGCCGGCGTGGTGAAATTTATTATCTCAGTACTGCATAATTTCGTGTTGTAGGTTTTGTCGTTAGACTCGTTCACCTGACACTTTTTTCTGTGAGTGGAATACCTCTTTCAGTGAGTTGGCAGATAATGCTTAAGGTTTCAGACCCCTACAATGAAGCCTTTTGGTACACAGTGAAACACATCTACTCAGACTGAAAGAATAGATAAATCATTTTACCAAAATGCAAGGTTACGTAACATGGCTTTAGTTGGTTTTTCCAGTAAACAGAGATATATCGCAGTAGGTATGTGCCAAAGATAGTAGTAATAAACTTCAACACTTCTAGGTGCACACCTATTAGACGAAAATTCCATACACTCCCTCTCTTCTGTAGACAGGTGCGAGTTCTTGAGGTAATAGGTTACTCGTGCTGCTATATAATTGTTACTATTAATTTTTGTAATGATCATAATAAATCAGTATACAGCGCTGTCATGTCTCCGAAACACCCAAATAACAACATAGTTTAAGTAGTCCATAGCTTCAGTAATTAGTTTACGGAAATCACGAATTTAGTGAAGTCACTGTTAGCAGACGGATAATGATGATGAAAAATAGAATGTCTGACAGTTACTGGAAGTACTCTACAAACAGTATAGCAAGATAATTAGTGATCTTTTATGAAAGTGGGGAAGCACGTAATAATCGATAAAAGAAGTATGGTAAGAGCTCTTCTATTAGTGTTTACTTCTCTTTAACAAGCACGTACAAGACATATCAACTTGTGGTATAGAGAATGATTCATAGAAGAATATACACCGATAAATAAATGGATCAGAGAAAAATCTGGAGTGAGGAATGTGACAATATATCTAATGAAAATCTAAGACAGTTGAGCTAGATGTTTTACTGGTGTGTTCTGTTTGTGAATGTATCAGGCGGTAAACGCGGTAGGGATTAACCCTATTCTGAGAGACATCGAAAGACACAGACTGCAGGTTGAAAGGTTTGTAGAAGATACTAGAAAACGTGCATAAATAACAGAGGGGGTAACCTGAAATGACTGTAATGTGTGGAGAAGTCTGCGGGACCTATTTATGCAGCAGAGGTGGTCAAATGGCTGATAAGAATCATAATTTGTACCCATAAAGAATGTACAAACATTCAAAAATAAGATATATTACACTGATATAGGTCTGGAAACGCATCATTTCGATGTTAGAAGTCATTTTTGACAACTTATTGTACATTCAGAAACAGAACGCACCAGAACAACACCTCAAACTCTTTCTCACATGAAATTTTCGAAATACACTCGTGCATACTTCTGTAATTCTTAGTGAGTGTTAAAGCCTGGTGATCTTCCATCTAGGCTCAATTTCTTAGAGAGTAATCTACTTGCTCTGCCACACAAGATACCTTTATCACGTCCATGAAACATATAGTTAATACTCATTTCAGGTTCCATAACGGAGGGTTAGGAAAAGGTTGACAGTTTCTGTAGCCTCTATCTTTTCCGGACCTAATCCGATAATTATTTGTATGGCATCTGAAAGCTCATGCTCATCGCACGCCGGCACGTTACACAGTGTCTTCATGACCTTATTCCGGAAGACGTTGAAACATACATAATATTCCAGGGATGCATAATAACATCTGGAATGTAATGTAACTAAGGGTTAATGCGTGTATCTATGCAAACGGCAGACAGTTGAACATTTTACGGTGGAAATAGTTTAATATCAGGAGTTAGTACGCTTTGTTCGTGCGTCTTTTCCATGCTTGACGCACTATAAAGAGTAGTGGAAACTATATTCTCATAAGGAAATAAAGGGATCCCGGATTCACGTCGATGTAGCATGTTTTCTTCTATTTGTGAGGAATGTTTCCTAATGCTTGGTTGTATCTTTTTGTTAAACCGTAAGTACGGAATGGCCTATGTAACGTACCCATACGTACTATTCCATGAATTGTTCAAGAAATCGAAACAACGTGGCTTTGTTACTGCTAAGAACCGGCTATAGATTTCACATCCTACGATAACTGATCATCAGATGCTGAGCAGTCGTAAATAATGTTGCCTTTGTTTTAACATACTCTTATTTCTTAGTCGGCAGCTGTGGCCGAGCGCTTCTAGGCGCTTCAGTCTGGAACAGCGCGACCGCTACGGTCGCAGGTTCGAATCCTGTCTCGTGCATGGATGTGTGTGATGTATTTAGGTTAGTTAGGTTGAAGTAGTTCTAAGTCTAGGGGAGTGATGACCTCAGATGTTAAGTCCCATAGTGCTTAGAGCCATTTGAACCATTTTTCTGTTATTTCTTCTTGAACGGGTTTCATCCCCTTATTTGATGACTTATCTAGGGTATAGTTCAAAAAGCAATGGACTCTAATTTCACCTAAAGTATTTGGGAAACCTCACCGATGAAACTTTCTTTTACGGTCGTGCTTGTTTGAGTTTCTCTTGTTTCGTTAGTATCGTGTGGCCAAGCAGTTGAATGTGCTTGCATTTGATGGATGTAAAGCTTCCTGTCGTTTGTAAATACTGCTTCGTATTTCTTCATCGTGGCAATTCCATTATTCACTGATGCTTAGAGACGCTGTCGTTTGTTCTGTAGAAGATCTTTCTTAGCAGGGCAACCAGGTACTCATTAACTTTGGGTTCGACCCAATGCTCTAGCCCGCGACGACAGTGATGAGGCAAAAGTCTGATATCTTAGTTCCAAAAATATTAGTTCGACTCGTGAAATATAACTACAGGATATTCGATGAAGAAATGTCAGTCTTCGCGTAGTTTGGTAGAACTGGTAATAACACATACAACATGATATTACATAGCTACGAAGCATGTAATTTTTCCTTATAATAGAAAATGTTCTGTATTTTCATTAAAAAGGACATAGTAGTTTGTGTTTGTTCAAAGGTGTATGAATGAATAACAGTCCGACACAAAAGAATTATAGTTAGGGGAAGCGCATTGGTTAGGGGAGCAAGCAGGGCGTGGGCAATAAGCAATGCGCTGGAGCGAAGGAAGAGTCACATACGAGCAAAGAAATAGACGCATGAATTCGGATGACATGGGGTTATGCGTGTATATAGTTGCTCGCTACTTGAACTACATAATTATTAATAGGCTGATACGATAGAATCGACATTATTCTTCCAGAAGAAATTATGAGCCAAACAAATCTGTTATTGAGTGACTTGTTTGGCAGAACAAGCTGACTAACATTTTGAATAAAACAATTTTGGATATTTGGCAGCGTCATTGTAAATTACCAAAACAACTAAATTGCCAACGTTTCGACCGACTTGCTACGATGCTCTTCAGAACGGTTCACAATAAATCGCCCGAAGAGGGCGGCAGTAAATTAGGCGAAACGTCGGAATTTTAGTTGTTTTAGTAGTTTCCAGTGACGCGGTCTAATACCCAAAATTATTTTACACAATACAACACAGGCCGCGGAAGCCCTACGAACTTATAGAACTTGACTAATAATTCAGGTTAGGCTCTCCTGCAGAATATCGTCACTTTAAAGCAATTACAATCCTCCAGTAGCTGTGGCCACGGACCAGTGAAATTATTATCTTTTGATGTTCTTGTTGTGGTCTCCCGTCCGAAGAATGATTTGATTCACCTCTCCAAGGTATTGTATCCTGTGCAGGATTCCTCAACTCTGCTTATCTACTGCAACACGACACAAGGTGTCCCAGGAGTCAGTATTCAGGGATGTGATAGGAATGCTTATCCGAAGCAGGAAAATTCAGTAACCAGTGGCTCTAAAATGCATACCTTAAAAGCTCTGAGCAGTGCGTCTGGATACTGTGAAATATATATTTTTTACTGCAGGCTCTTTACTTTCCATGTTATGGGAAGAGGTAGTATAGACCAAAACAAGAAATAATATTATTAAGTAAACATGGACTCTAAAAGGAACACCTTAAGAACTAGGATCACTTGTTCAGTAGAAGAAATTTGTTTCACAGTATCGTAGATGGTGAAGTACTCACAGACATTTTAGAGACCATGTTTACTAGAAATTTAACTCCGATTGGTCGTTCCTGTCATATGGATGAATACTGACTTTTCCTCCTGGAACACCCTGTGTTCGTTTTAACCTTCTTACTGTAGTAAAGCCTTGGTAACCTACAAATTTTACCCCCAACAACCCCTATCATTAACAAACCGACGATTCCTTGATGCCTCAGAATTTGATCTATCAATAAAACCCTTCGTTTGGTCAAGGAATGTCAAAAGCTTTTAATTATCCGAAAAAAACACCTAATCTTCACCATTCTCCTGTGGCATATTTCAGAATGTTCCATTGTCTCACAGGCTAAACTGTTTATCATCCACGTTCCACTTTCATACAAGGTTACACTTCAGTAAATGGTTTCAAAGAAGACTTCCTAATTCCTAAAATTTACATTAGATATTAGCAAACGGATCTTTTTGAGAAACCATTTTTACGCGTGTACAGTAATCGCGTAAACATGAGCAAGAGTGACATTAGTACCGAATGCGACCAAATAGGACCGAATCTCTGTTGAGGAGTGGGACAATCTGGACCAACAGCGCCTCGATGAACCTGTGGATAGCATGCCAAGACGAATACAGGCAAGCATCAATGAAAAAGGATGTACTAATGGGTATTAGAGGTACTGGTGTGTACAGCAATCTGGACCACCACCTCTGAATGTTTCACTGTGTCGTGGTACAACATACAAGTGTGGTTTTCGTGAGCAATAAAAAAGGCGAAAATGATGTTTACGTTGATTTCTATTGTAATTTTCAGTACAGGTTCCGGAACTCTCGAAACCGAGGCGATGAAAAACTTTTTCTTATGTGTGTATTTCTTTCACTCTTCCGTTTTTTTCTTATACTGGCTTGCCATCTGAGCTCTTGGTATTCATACAGCTTCTTCTCTTCATTCCAAAGGACCCTTTAATTTTTATATATGCACCATCTATCTTTCCCGAAGCCATGCTTCTGTGTCTTCACATATTTGATGCAGCTTCGATAGTTTCCACTTCTTGTTACTCTCAGGCTTCGGACATCTGTTTCCTCTGGTGTCTTTTTCCGTTGTTATGTTTTTATATTTCCTACTTTTTACGATTAAATTCAGTATCTGGTTCATTTTCCTAGAATTTCTTGTGTGCCCTGTGTGTTTTCCTAAGTGTTCCTCTGGTACTTTTCACTATACCATCTATCTGAGCTATCCATTTATCTTCTATTGCATTCGTTTCTTTGTTTCGGTTCAAATGGTTCAAATGGCTCTAAGCACTACGGGAATTAACATCTGAGGTCATCAGTCCCCTAGACTTAGAACTGCTTAAACCTAACTACACCTAAGGACATCACACTCAACCATGCCCGAGGCAGGATTCGAACCTGCGACCGTAGCAGCAGCGCGGTTCCAGACTGAAGCGCCTAGAACCACTTCGGACACTATTTACTCAAAGCTTCCTCTTAACGTCCCAACCACCTCTCTTTTTCTTTTTTGGACTATTACACGTCTCATCCACTTAATTTCTTACTTTTCTATAATTTCTTCAGTTTTAATCTTAAGTAAAAAATAAATTATGGTCAGTACGCACATTTGCCCCTGTTAAGTCATAAAACATTTTTTTCAATCCCTTAATCAGCTGCGAAGCTAGAAGGCATATAAATTCGTTCTGCGGTAGGTGTTTGCCTTGTGCCCATCTTGGCTAATATAATGTGTCTATTATGTTGGCCATGATGACTCATCAGCATCCGTATATTCTTATTCATTTTTAGACTTATTCGTACATTGATCCAATTTGATTTTCTGTTATTAACCTAATTCTCACCGACAAGATGTCCTGGTTGTTTGCCTCCCCCACTATATCCAGCTTTAAGCTAACCATTCCTCCCTTATGTTCTCTAACCTACCTACACGATTAAAGGACCTAACGCCCGACGTACCAGTCCATACAACACCAGATTTGTTCCCTTCGATGAAAATATCCTCCCAAGTAGACCACGTTTGGAGGTAAGGACGGGGGATATTTTACCTCCACAATGTTTTGCTTAAGGGAATACCATCCTCATTAAGCAATACGGTGAAGCTACGTAACCTGGTAAAACATAACGGCTGTAGTTTGGTCTTGCTTCCAGCCGTTCGAAGTGCCAATTATAGCAAAGCCATGTTGACTCATGTTACAAGGCTAGATCGGTCAGTCATCCCGACTTTTGCTGCTGCAGTTGCTATAAAGGCTTCTGCCGCTCTTTAGAAAGGATATGCTACTCCGACCTCTCTACGAAAGCCTATCTGATTTGTGTGCACCTGCGGTATTATTGTTTGGGCACTCAGGCTATTCCACCACGGCGAGGTCCATGGTTGATAGTGGGAAATTGTCAATATGTTTGCAAAATGCTAAATCTTGCTTCACCGTGAAACGCTGAACCTACAATAGAATCCTGTATTTGGTCAATAAGTGAGCATTGTTTGATGTTAGCACGTTGACTGCCACGAGGGTGCTGGCGGACACAGAGCACGGTGTATTGAAGGGCGAGGCCTTCTTATTTGTAGATCATTGACTCTGTCCATCATGGATTCGGTTGGCCACGGCTGCTTGTAGGATCAGTCCCGTAGCTACTCCCTGAGCTGAGGTTAAGGAAGCGCGACTCACAATCCGGTTGCAGTATCTCATCTTGCGTCAGGCATGTAAGCTCCTCACAGCTGCCATGTCAGCCGCACACCATACTGTTGCTCGTCCGCCTCTGGAACGCCTTTTCTCCAACCTTCCACTGGCCACAGTGTCATATGGGATCCGCGTGCAACGTGTGCTGGAGTCACTCAGTCTAGAGCAAGTACAACCTCAGTCGAGAGTTTTAACCGTCTGCCGTCCTGACTACTGCAGAGGTCCAGGTTGATTTTAGATATAGTGCAGTACAGGAGAAATTGCAATCCTCCTCTTGTTTTTAATGCGATATTGGCTGACATTGTGTATGAGAACCACATCTCAGTAGCTATCTTCACGAATGGGTCCGAGCAGGGAGACTCCGTTGCTTGCTCTGTCGTTTCCTCGGTTCGTGTCCTCAAGTTCCAACTGCGTCAGGAATTTACTGTCTTCGACGCAGAATTATATGTGGTCTTGCGGGCACCGGAGCAGACGAGACGTTCTTCCAGGGCTTAATTTCTTGTCTTTTCCGATTCTCTAAGTGCCCTTCACTTTCTCCAACGTTTAGACCCTGCAGATTACATAATCCAAAATAACCAGGATGTCCTCCAACTACAACGACTGGATAAGGAGGTGTCTTTTAGCTGGCCCATGCTACATGGGTATTGCGGGGAACGAAAGACCGGATATGGCAGCCAAGGAGGCCTCTCGTGATCCTCAGGTATTTTAGTGTGGCATCCCCCTGCATGCTATAAGGTCGCTGTTGAGTTAAAAAGTCATGCTTCGATGGGAAGACGAGTGGCTGGAAGTGGCAGACAATATGCGGCCGTGGCGTACTTCCTTCCAGCCACACGACGGGACGAGGTCCTCCTTACTCATCTTCGAGTAGGCCACAGCCCTATAACGCATGGCTTCTTACTCTGACGAGAGGACTCTCCAGTGTGTGGTGCTTGTGGCTTACACATCACTGTGCGCCACACTTTATTGGACTGTGAAAACGGCGTCAGGAGAGAAGCTCTGCCGTGACCACCGGCGGCATCGAAGCAGTCAGCATGTTGAAGACAGTTCAGTTACAAAAATGTCACTAAAGGATGTGAAAAATGATCATTATAGCGATTAAAGGCTATAATGTAATCTGATGCCAATACAAAAATTATTGATTATTAGACTTCATACTCAAATCAGACGTTTTACTGTAATTTCTTGTACACTGTGTGTACATGTATCCTTTCTTTCCTTTGCTCTATAAAAACGGCATTGCACCTGAAATACATTGTCTGTTCGTAAATGAGAGTAGTCTGTGTTCATCAAAACGGTGTGCTTCGATGACAATAGTGTTAAATGAATTAATAACTGATCTATACGTTGTGACAGTTAATATTGAATAGGTCACAAAAATGCATTTTGAGATTAATTTCTTTTGATCTCAAACCATAGTATTGTAAAATCCAAAACAGATAGAAGGTCTGTTCTTTGTAGTATATTATAGAAGTTAACAATGAATATGAATTATAGAGAGACAGGCGAAAGTCCCTCAGAATTCAAGAAGAATATAATAATTCCAATCGCAAAGAAAGCAGGTGCTGACAGATGTGAAAATTACTGAATTATCAGTTTAGTAAGTCACAGCTGCAAAATGCTAACGCGAATTCTTTACAGACGAATGGAAAAACTGGTAGAAGCCGACCTCGGGGAAGATCAGTTTGGATTCCGTAGAAATGTTGGAACACGTGAGGCAATACTGACCCTTCGACGTATCTTAGAAGAAAGATTAAGGAAAGGCAAACCTACGATTCTAGCATTTGTAGACTTAGGGAAAGCTTTTGACAATGTCGACTGGAATACTCTCTTTCAAATTCTGAAGGTGGCAGGGGTAAAATACAGAGAGCGAAAGGCTATTTACAATTTGTACAGAAAGCAGATGGCAGTTATAAGAGCCGAGGCACATGAAAGGGAAGCAGTGGTTGGGAAGGGAGTGAGACAGGGTTGTAGCCTCTCCCCGATGCTATTAAATCTGTATATTGAGCAAGCAGTAAAGGAAACAAAAGAAAAATTCGGAGTAAGTATTAAAATCTATGGAGAAGAAATAAAAACTTTGAGGTTCGCCGATGACATTGTAATTCTGTCAGAGACAGCAAAGGACCTGGAAGAGCAGCTGAACGGTATGGACAGGGTCTTGAAAGGAGGATATAAGATGAACATCAAGAAAAGCAAAACGAGGATAATGGAATGTAGTCGAATTAAGTCGAGTGATGCTGAGGGAATTAGATTAGGAAATGAGACGCTTAAAATAGTAAAGGAGTTTTGCTATTTGGGGAGCAAAATAACTGATCATGGTCGAAGTAGAGAGGATATAAAATGTAGACTGGCAATGGCAAGGAAAGCGTTTCTGAAGAAGAGAAATTTGTTAACATTCGCGTATTGATTTAAGTGTCAGGAAGTCGTTTCTGAAAGTATTTATATGGAGTGTAGTCATGTATGGAAGTGAAACATGGACGATAAATAGTTTAGACAAGAAGAGAATAGAAGCTTTCGAAATGTGGTGCTTCAGAAGAATGCTGAAGATTAGATGGGTAGAGCACATAACTAATGAGGAGGTACTGAATAGAATTGGGGAGAAGAGGAGTTTGTGGCACAACTTGACTAGAAGAAGGGATCGGTTGGTAGGACATGTTCTGAGGCATCAAGGAATCACCAATTTGGTTCTGGAGGGCAGCGTGGCGAGTAAAAATCGTAGAGGGAGACCATGAGATGAATACACTAAGCAGATTCAGAAGGATGTAGGCTGCAGTAGGTACTGGGAGATGAAGAAGCTTGCACAGGATAGAGTAGCATGGAGAGCTGTATCAAACCAGTCTCAGGACTGAAGACTACAACAACAACAACATGAATTAGAGCACACTAAAGTTTTGTTCACGACTCTTGTGATAGAAAACAATGATCAATACGGTTGTAGACAATTGTATTAAACTTCTTGTGTCCACTTGTTTGGCGACATTTTGTAAACAAAGTAATCCAAAATTATAGAATGGCACTATTGACAGCTCGCTTGATTGTGCAATTCTAGATCCTTGTGTTCTGTGTTTGCATTAAGAAAGCATTGTTGAGGACATTAGGCAACACATACACTATCAAAATAATTTAAAATAGTAACGTGGAATTTACGAAAGAATCACAGAACTACGTCACATTAGTCGACATATGATGGCAGCCACTTCTCATGGTTGTTGGAAAGAGAAAGCTTTTATCGGAATTATTGTTTCACAGGCATAACTAGCTTGATATACATTAGATTTTCTACTCCTGGCGTTCCGTTGTTAACTTGCCCACTTCTCTTTGCTCGAACGTCTATCCACAGAATGTTTATGTTGTGGAAACTAGGAACGGTTAGAATCGTAGCTACCTATTGTTTTCTGGTATTGCAGGAGTGCGATCGATTGCGAGTGGATCTGTATGTTTTCCGAACTAACTTTTACATTTTAAAGTTAGAGAGCTGGCTAAGAATACCACACGTGTTCTGGACGACGGTTCAATCCCGCGTCCGGCCATCCTGATTTAGGTTTTCCGTGATTTTCCTAAATCACTCCAGGCAAATGCCGGGATGGTTCCTCTGAAAGGGCACGGCCGACTTCCTGCCCCATCCTTCCCTAATCCGATGAGACCGATGACCTCGCTGTCTGGTCTCCTTCCCCAAAACCAACCCAACCCTCAGAATGACTGACTGACTGACCAAACGTGTTCACTAATATAGAATAGGAATGTATGTTGTACCTTCATGGTTACTGAAATAGCAACGCACTTTTTGATGTGGAAGTGCTACTACCGTAGAAAATCGTCGGCTCTTTTCAAAACGGTGAATACCGGATCACTGATTTTATTCTAACGCACTGCATGGAAACCGCATGCAGCCTAATTCTCATATTTTATCTGCATCTGCAGTGCAGTATAATGTTACTCACAATCAGAACGATATCCTGGTTCTGCTTACGTACAAGCCATGATGTTTCTCCGTCGGTACTATCACACTAACATACGGTCGCATCGATAAAACGTACTACCCAAGGATGGTAGCAGAAAAAAACACATGATATAGTGGAAACAAACGTTTCCATTAATATATATTCGCTCTGATCGGTGACACGTTGAGAGAACATAATGTGATAATATGCAGGAACTACTGGCGGACATATACTTGGAATATTTAGAAAATACGGTGAAACTTCCTGGCAGATTAAAACTGTGTGCCCGACCGAGACTCGAACTCGGGACCTTTGCCTTTCGCGGGCAAGTGCTCTACCATCTGAGCTACCGAAGCACGACTCACGCCCGGTCTCACAGCTTCACTTCTGCCAGTATCTCGTCTCCTACCTTCCAAACTTTACAGAAGCTCTTCTGCGAACCTTGCAGAACTAGCACTCCTGAAAGAAAGGATATTGCGGAGACATGGCTTAGCCACAGCCTGGGGGATGTTTCCAGAATGAGGTTCGCAGAAGAGCTTCTGTAAAGTTTGGAAGGTAGGAGACGAGATACTGGCAGAAGTGAAGCTGTAAGACCGGGTGTGAGTCGTGCTTCGGTAGCTCAGATGGTAGAGCACTTGCCCGCGAAAGGCAAAGGTCCCGAGTTCGAGTCTCGGTCGGGCACACAGTTTTAATCTGCCAGGAAGTTTCATATCAGCGCACACTCCGCTGCAGAGTGAAAATCTCATTCTGGAAACATCCCCCAGGCTGTGGCTAAGCCATGTCTCCGCAATATCCTTTCTTTCAGGAGTGCTAGTTCTGCAAGGTTCGCAGAAGAGCTTCTGTAAAGTTTGGAAGGTAGGAGACGAGATACTGGCAGAAGTGAAGCTGTGAGACCGGGCGTGAGTCGTGCTTCGGTAGCTCAGATGGTAGAGCACTTGCCCGCGAAAGGCAAAGGTCCCGAGTTCGAGTCTCGGTCGGGCACACAGTTTTAATCTGCCAGGAAGTTTCATATCAGCGCACACTCCGCTGCAGAGTGAAAATCTCATTCTGGAAACATCCCCCAGGCTGTGGCTAAGCCATGTCTCCGCAATATCCTTTCTTTCAGGAGTGCTAGTTCTGCAAGGTTCGCAGAAGAGCTTCTGTAAAGTTTGGAAGGTAGGAGACGAGATACTGGCAGAAGTGAAGCTGTGAGACCGGGCGTGAGTCGTGCTTCGGTAGCTCAGATGGTAGAGCACTTGCCCGCGAAAGGCAAAGGTCCCGAGTTCGAGTCTCGGTCGGGCACACAGTTTTAATCTGCCAGGAAGTTTCATATCAGCGCACACTCCGCTGCAGAGTGAAAATCTCATTCTGGAAACATCCCCCAGGCTGTGGCTAAGCCATGTCTCCGCAATATCCTTTCTTTCAGGAGTGCTAGTTCTGCAAGGTTCGCAGAAGAGCTTCTGTAAAGTTTGGAAGGTAGGAGACGAGATACTGGCAGAAGTGAAGCTGTGAGACCGGGCGTGAGTCGTGCTTCGGTAGCTCAGATGGTAGAGCACTTGCCCGCGAAAGGCAAAGGTCCCGAGTTCGAGTCTCGGTCGGGCACACAGTTTTAATCTGCCAGGAAGTTTCATATCAGCGCACACTCCGCTGCAGAGTGAAAATCTCATTCTAGAAAATACGGTGTTCGAACAATTAGAAAACGCTCCGAAGGCCAGTGGAAAAGCAATGTACTTTCAGAATCAATTTATACTTCTAAATCGGTACGCATGTGACAGCATGCCATACCAATATAGTCCAAAACGCCGCACACAAAAACGGGAGTTTTCTGGGGCTCATACCTCGGGTTTTGTTGGTGACAGAAAGGTGGGGTCAAGTGTTTTAGATGGGCCTTTATATACGTAGCAAAACGACCTCCTTACTGTACCTGTCCTACAGTACAGGGTACATTTTTGAATATTAGCAGATCGATGGTTCTTTTCACATTAGATGTGGTCTACGGTTCGCCTCAAGAGGCTCATGGAGGTACCATTTAGTTCATGGGCATTACCTCATGGGTCATCCTTCTATTCTGCTGAGGCGTTCCTTGTAAACTTGAGGTCATTTTTACGTTATATTGTTGATTGTGTTTACTGAAATTTATGACCTGACTTTTTTGGGTTGATAAACGTTTTACTTTCATCTGTTATTACTTTTATGTTTTAATTTCATGGATTCACACGTTCCACGACCTTGGAGATTTGCTGCTCAATTTGTTCCTAAAGAACTTGACGTGTAAATAAAAATAAAATATAGCTAATATACGATATTCAGAATTAGAGAGAAAGGCAGCAGGAATGTTAATAAACCTGTTTGACTCACGGAAGAGTGCCGCAGAATCGTTCAAGAATTTTAATTGCCAATTCCCTAAAATAGACGCAAATTATCGACTGAATACCGTATCCCTCTCTTTCTCTTACACTGCAATTGTCTCCTTCGCTCTATCTACACCACAACCACTCTCTAATATCTTCCAGTATTTATTACTTTTCCGTGTCTTTCCCACTGTCTGCTCTCTCCATATGGAAAAGTGCGGATATGTTCGGCTTCCAACACTGTGGGAAAAATTTTAAAGGTGCTGAGGAAGGTAGAATCAGGCAGCTGGTAGCCCACTTTTCAGTCAGAGTCTCTTAAACAGAATCATCTTCGCTTTTGTTGTGCTCCGATACGAGCATTTTTCCGCTGGGTCCCTTCTTTCCCCTGCTACAACACGGCATGTCACTCATATGAAATAGTGAACAGGGGTGAAAATATAGGTAATATAAATACTGTCAACGAAAATTTTCCGCTTCTAACGTTCGAACTGTCTTACCTCCAAGTGGAGTGCCATTCCACTGGCACTAGTTAGCTACTTCCGCTGCGAAGGCGAGGTTACTATGATACAGACACTAAAAGTTTTTTGGACATTTCGTACACATTACACCTATTTTCTTTATAAATAAATGATAGTAAAATGTTGCTATAATCACTCTGTCGTACGAAGATATATACTGTAAAGTATCTCCGTTATCATTAGAAGGGTTCTCGGAGACCAATGTTGTAGTACTGAAGCATATACAAAATTTATGTCCACGTAGACCCCGGCCCGAGTTGCAAAATTAATTTGTCTTTATTTCAGTTTGTCAGACGTAAACTATTATCATTTTACTGACCCATAATAGTTATTTTCATATCCTACAACCTAAGATAACTAGTGAACAGAGGTTGACAAGAGGTTTTCCAATAATTATCCATTCAAGGAAAAATGCTCTGTCCTGCCCACCAAGAAAGCCTTAACTCAGTGACAAATAGTCCATATAATGGTAGTTTTGATGGTGAACATTGGTCTGGTTTCGAATCAAACGTTTTTCTGACAGGAAGTCAAGAAATAAGGTATCTTCCTCATTACCTTGATCCATGCCTTTCAGAATGTCACGTGAGAAAGGCAAAAGTTGGTTTCACATGATCGATATTTTCCTAATCCATGGAGGTCATTTTGTTCTAGATACTTCACTGTGCTTGAGCTCAGAATATGCTTCAGTAGACTTTTGTACAATCAATGCAACTGCTATTCTTTTATGTGATTCGTGTCTCGTTTCATGGAATATAATCGTCGTCAGTGATCTCAAAATTACCTAAAGGGTGTCATGCTGATTCAATTGAACATCAAGGAAACGTTTTCCTCTCGATCTGATGGACGTCTTAATTACTCTCAGAACTTTACTCACATATACGAATTTTTTATATTATTACAAATGTCGTAATGGTCTCCATTTATAGCTCTGGCTGCTATGGCGGTTCATACGGGCAGCAGAACAAATTTTGCAACTATGGTTGCATCCGTTTCGGTATTGTATAGAGAGTACAAATACATGAGAAATTATACAGGGACTAATGACCCCATGAATGTACAACTAATATCTTACTTCCTACGCACTCGAGTCCCTTGACATTGCATCATACGCAAGAGCAACATATTATCATCGTTTTCCCTGATAACTGAATTACTCGTGGCTGTACAAATATTCGTCCATGAAACCACAAGACCTAACACTGTTACAAAGTTTATGGGCTTGGATTAACAGACAAGTCCACAAAAGAAAGTAGAATAAGAGAGATAAACCGTTAGATTACTTCAAGGAGACTATGCCGGGATAATGGGACACAGATAAGTACTAAGAGATCAACATTTTCCGAAAGGAAGGAACTGCAGTAGGAGGTGAACGATATTTGAAAATTTGTTTTGGACTTCTTAAAACTGAATATAAAATTGTCTCATAACTGTTGTGAATTCGGAAAAGTGTGTGACTGTTAAATATGTATTATAAAGATATGAAAATAAATTATAAAGCCTTTTATATTTTAAACGCAGCAAAATGTTATAATAAGTAGCGTATAGAAACAAAGAAATAAAATTATGCCTTACGACGGAAATATATGCAAGTGTTTATGTAGAGAATATTCTAAGAATTCCCTATGTCTGTCTTAAACGATTTTACCGCAGTTGGCCACGTACATCACCTTCCGGAATATGAAACCTTCCTATTGGGGTTAAGCATCAAATACTACCTGTTCGCACTAATATTTACTGGAAAAGTGAAATAACGACTAAATACTACGCATTTGTAGAAAAGCAGCTGGCGACGACACATGTGTTACTGCCTCAGCAATTGTCACAGTCACAGTTTGTTGCAAAATAGTTATAAGGAAACGTAAAAATTTCACTTCGTCAAAGCGTCAATAGCTGGCAACATTATGTTGCGACGGTGCACCTGATTACCATCAGGATTTGTTGGTATCATCATTTCGAGAATGGTTGTATTCCAAAAAGCAGAAAACTTGCCTCTGTAAAGAGTAATTGAACTGCAGTGAATAACTTATATTACCTGTAAAAGCTTCTTTGGTATGAATCTGTCCTAAATTGGGAACAGCTACTAGCTGCAAGCCTCATAGTTGGTCGTTGTACATGTCGTTTGTCTTGGAACGTTGCGGGACTGGCCTGAACGAGATCCTACCAGATATGAGTGACAGTTTCATTAACTGCCCGTAATTCCACCGAACGCTGACGGTACAGCACAGCAATTAAACCTCCACAGCATCTACGCGCTGTGCAAACCAAAGCCGTGGCCTTTTTGTCCCACGAGCCTTGTTATGACAGTTACAGAGTGATTACAGCAACATTTTTATGATCATTTATTTATAACGAAAATAGGTGTAATGTGCACGAACTGTCCATAAAATGTTTATAGTGTCTGTTTCATAGTAACCTTGCCTTCGTAGCGGAGGTCGCTAACTAACGCCTGTGCGATGGCACTCCACTTGGAGGTAAGACGGTTCGAACGCTAGAGTCGGAAAACTTTCACTGACAATATTTCGCCGTCAAGGGGAGGAGAAGTGGCAGCATACATACACTGAGTTGACAGAGGTCATGGTATGCTTCCTAATATCGCGTCGGTTCAAAATGGCTCTGTGCACAATGGGACTTAACATCTGAGGTCATCAGCCCCGTAGACTTAGAACTACTTAAACCTAACTAACCTAAGGACACCACACACAACCATGCCCGAGGCAGGATTCGAACCTGCGACCGTAGCGGTCGCGCGGTTCCAGACTGAAGCGCCTAGAATCGCGCGGCCACACCGGGCGGCAATATCGTGTCGGACCTCATTTCGCACGGCGTAGTGCAGCAACTCAATGTGGCATGGACTGAACAAGGCATAGGAAGTCCCCTGCAGAAATATTGAGACATGTTGCCTCTATCGCCCTCCATAATTGCGAAAGTGTTGCCGGTGCAGCATTTTGAGCATGGACTGACCTCTCAATTATGTCCCATAAATGTTCGACGCGATTCATATTGGGCAATTTGCGTGGCCCAATCATTCGCCGAAATTGTTCAGAATGTTCCTCAACCGATTGCGAACTATTCTGGCCCGGTGACATGGCAGATTGTCATACACAATAATTCCACCGTTGTTTGGGAACATGAAGCCCTTAAATGGCTGAAAATGGTCTTCAAGTAGTCTAACATTCAGAGGACTCAGTCCATTGCAAGGAAACGCAGCCCACGCCATTATGGAGCCACCACCAACTTGCACAGACACTTATTGACATCTTGGGCCCACGGGTCCATGGCTTCGTGGGATCTGCGCCACATTTAAACCCTATCATCACCTCTTAGCAACTGGAGTCGGGACTCATCTGACCATGCCACGATTTTCCAATCGCCTAGGGTCCAACGGATATGGTCACGAGCCCGGGTGAGGAGCTACAGGTGATGTCATGGTATTAGCAAGGCCCTCGCGTTGGTCGTATGCTGCCATAGCTCTTTAATGTCAAATTTCGCCGCACTGTCATTCTTCCTCGCTCTATCTTTCTCTTTCTCTCTCTCTCTCGCTCTCTCTCTCTCTCTCTCTCTCTCTCTCTCTTTCTCTCTCTCTGGCCAACGGCCTTGCCGTAGGCCTCAGTGATAACTCCTGTTTCCGTGAGATCACCAAAGTTAGGCGTTGTCGAACTTGGATGTGTGTTGTGTGAATACCTAAGGGACCAAACTGCTGAGGTCATCGGTTCCTAGAGTTACACACTAGTTAAACTAACTTATGCTAAAAATAACACACACACACCCATGCCCGAGGCAGGACACAAACCTCCGGCGGGAGGGTGACTTGGATGGGTGATCGTCCGGGTCTGCCGAGCGCTGTTGGTAAGCGGGGTGCACTTAGCCCTTGTGAGTAAAAGTAGCGGCTCCGCTCATAAACACCAACAACGCCCCAGAGAGTGGTGGGCTGAAAACATTCCCCTCCTTGTGCGCGTCCAGTGACCCCTTTTAGCTAAGGATGACACGGCGGTGGGTTGGTACCGTTATTCCTTCCGAGGCCTGGTTGGACGGAGTTTAGTTCAGTATTTCTCTACACAAAAACTCACGCAAAAGATTCCTCAGCAACGAGTAGGCCCAATAAACACTGGGCGACGTAATTTTTGTCAAGCAGCAGTCCAGCGCTCTGCCTCGCATCTATTCTATAGGTTAGTCAATGAGCTGCCTTTTCGCATGTACAATTACGAGGAAACAGAATTCCACTCTCCCAATTTAAGATATATTTTTATGTCGCCCAATGGGCTGTTTTCCTTGTCCGAAATTTCTAGAAAAAGGAGTCGTAAACTTCCACTTTTAAATTCTGTTTTAGATAACCAAATAAACAAACTCTCACTAAGCGAGGAAGAGAAATTGTCGCTCCACGAGGAGTGGTGCAAGGCTGTCATATTTCCATTCCCACAAGGCAACGAGAGAAGAAAATGATTTTTAACAGTAACAGTCATTGTGTTTCCCACGAGGAAGCAGATACGAATATCTCTCGACCAGCCTGGTACCCTTCTTTTGTCTACAAAAAGCGTTACTGTCGTAAACAGCATTCCAAAAAGCTGTTCTTTGAATAGAGAGGACGACTTGTAAAAATAATTTATTCTGTGCTGGCAGAACGTAAGACGAAGTTCATTATAGTTGGCGTTTTAATCGGAGTCTCGAACTGCACAGAGTGTGGGCTGCTGTTTGTGAAATCCTGACCGCACAAGCATTACCGACGTTGGAGCAGATCGTACGGGATCTATAAACTCCAACCTGGTGGTCAGTACCTGTATCACCAACCCCTGCTCCAAGCGGCCAAAAATCCGCGGTCCGAGGATGTAGGGGGAGTGACATATTTACAGACTATGTTGAACGCGTCAGTTTCGCTTGGGAAACTTTGCGTATTGAATTTTTTGATTTCCAAACAGTGTACGATAGAGTAGAATTCAACTACATTAAAAATGTCATGAATAAAGTGGGATTTGGTAGATAATTCATGGAAATTATCTGTGTAGGTTTGTGAAATGTGCCCACCAGAGTCAAGATTTATCATAATCATTTGGAAAACATACTGGTGCACAGGACCCTCCGCCATGATTGTTCTTTGTCTCCTTCTCTCTATGCAATAGCTACGGAAGCACTTCCTCAAAGATTACAGACGGCACTGACCGGATGCTGTATATATCGTGTGAAGATTTCTGTAAACATATACGCAGATGACCTCAGTCTAATTTTAAATAACGGGATGATAGAGGCATCATGGATGACAGTCTCAACGAATTTCAAAGAGCCAGCGGAGCGGGAATCAAAGTGGATAAATCAGTTTTATTGACCTGGGTGCCAATTTTCATCATCGACTGCACCTATGGTTGCGTAGAGTTGACGAAACGGTGAATCCCAAGCACATGTTAGAACTCAGCTGGCAGGAGAAAGTGCTGTCAATCAAAACGACATTAAGAAGCCCGTACAGTCGAAGCCTAGACAGAATACAAATGGCTTTCTGCTTTAATGTTTACGCATTATTGAAACTCATTAACGTGGCGACAGTCGTAGCTATACCTGAAACATATACGAGACAGACACTTTTCGTGGCAGCGTGGCACGTCTGGAAGTTCAGTTTGTTCTAACTGGCGATTCTCAATACAGCAACCCCATGTATAACACTGAATTGGGGTTGAGAAATGTGTACCAGCGGTGCATGATAATAGTCATAAAATATGCAGGAAAAATACTTACAGAAGGTGCATGGCACAAAATACTTTCAAAATATTTTGACCCTCAGTTAAGCCTGCCAATTTATATCGAACCAGAGCGCCAAATTTACAGATACTGCTACAAAGAAACAAGAAACTTAGGAGAGGACGTCTTGAAGCAATCCTAAGCAATAGCCTACCAACAAGTAAACAATCGCGCCCCTAAGCAATATACAGCAATTAAATATCCTCACACAAATAGCCCACAAGCGTAGAGGAATGTCGAGGCAAAGATTTTACCCACCAATAGAGAGTTATGTGGCTAGGTGTCATCACGGAAACCAACCCAACGCTTGCTAAGTAATTTAAAATAAGATAGTCCCCCGTGTGCTGTGTTGAAGCGAATATGGAACACATATATCTATGCAAGAAAACGTTTAGTATTGGAACTGAGTAAGGAAAAATCTCTCTCTTACTACAATCAACATTCGGTCTCAGATAGGAACTAGACATGGAGCGCAAGTGCATAGTTATCTAAGTATGATTCACGAGCCCGGTTACGAAAGAAAAAGGACGATGTAGAGAACGCTTTAGTCAGTAACATAATCGCCTGACGGATTAAGACGTTTGAGAAAAACATTTTAATTTTACAAGGAAAAAGAATTACAGTAGAGGCTTTCCTGAGACCACACTGAGAATACAACAGAGAAAAATCTCTGCTTGGTGTTTATTATTACTGCTGTTTTTATTATTGCTATTACGTATAAGAGTAAGAGAAGGAATTGATTTTTTGGAATATGCTTGTAAAACCTTCTTATTTCAGTTCATTAAAATATATAGTAGAAAAGAAAAAGGTGGCTTAATCTTTTAAACTCGACAATTCTCCCCAAGGAACTTGAGAGGCTATTCGCCTGTGGCCTATCCAAGACTCTGTCAGGTTCGTGCAACACAACAAATTCCGGACATGAAATTATCTACACAGGTACAGGGAAGTTAAGACGAGTGTTAGAGGCTCGATATTTGCAATAACTGATATTATTCATATTATCAGAATTAGATATTCATCAGTCGGTAGAAACATGATATGGATTATGACAAAATGAACCAACAGCAGTGCTATACGATATATGCCAGTACACTATTTCACTGACGCGTTTCAGAGTTGAACCTCTAGAATGTGAAATGGAAATCACGGGAATCGAGATACGCTAACAGAAACAAGGGAGGTCAAAAGATGACTGCATCCATTTCAAAAGGGACAGGAGCTGCTGTGACCTCAGACCGATGGTACAATTCGGCTATATACAGTTTACGTCACGGGGCCTGTTTGGACGCCAGTTATTCGAACTAGCAGATAATTAGTGTCCCTACGTGGCAGTGTGGCCTGTGGTCAAGTTTGAGAGTAGTGGCTCAAACTTTAAGAAAGCTCTCCTTCCTCACTAATTTTAATACTAATTTAATGATGAACTGGAGAAATGTAGGGTCTTCTCCACTCGATATTCTCCCTTGCAGGCATGACAACATTGGTATTTGTTGGCTAGAGGCTCAAATGGCTCTGAGCGCTATGGTACTTAACAACTGAGGTCATCAGTCCCCTAGAACTTAGAACTACTTAAACCTAACTAACCCAAGGACATCACACACAACCATGCCCGAGGCAGGATACGAACCTGAGACCGTAGCGGGAGTGCGGTTCTGGACTGAAGCGCCTAGAACCACTCGGCCACAACGGTCGGCTGTTGGTCAGAGGAAATTAGTTTGGTAGTCGAATTGATTGATTTAATTAGGTATGTCTTTAATTATGCACTAGTCATCTCATTAGTGTTATGAATCTATAATTTGATGTCTGGATTAGTTTTATTTCACTCTCTCTCTTTGTTTCCTGGTGGCAAGGGCCCTCTGGGTTGCTTCGCTACGTGCTACGTATGTCCACGAAAACTCTGTGGGTTACAACTGCTGGTAGTGTGTCAGGTTGCAGAAGGTAAGTTTGCATTGAGAGCTTCAGAAAGGCTAGTTATATTCCAGGAGACATACACTTGTTCTTCTTTTATCCGATACTTACACTCTTTGTGTGGAAACTTATCTGAGGCACAACTAAATGTCGTGTGACTAGGGCCTCCCGTCGGGTAGACCGTTCGCCGGGTGCAAGTCTTTCGATTTGACGCCACTTCGGTGACTTTTGCATCGATGGGGATGAAATGATCATGATTAGGACAACACAACACCCAGTCCCTAAGCGGAGAAAATCTCCGACCCAGCCTGGAATCAAACCCGGGCACTTAGAATTGACATTCTGTCACGTTGACCACTCAGCTACCGGGGGCATAACTGTGAACGAAGTATGTTCGTAGCATATGCTTCCTCCATAAGATGGACCATTTATAAATTCCGTAAGTCAAGTGATGGATTCAGTGATACGAAACTGGATCATTAAGATGTATTCTAGTATTCATTAAGCCCACTGATTAACTGTTGGGAAAAGTTAGTGATTCCTGCATAAATATGCTCTTAAACTAATGTCAGATAGTGTTAAAACTGTTTATTCTTGGGTCAGCACACACAGTGTACCAGTCGGTATTTTAATCGGGGAAATTTTCTGTAGTCATTCTTCCAGGTACTTGGAATGTAACAACAACCAGGCCGCTTACAGTGAAAATGATACTTACCCTTGTAAGCAACACAAAAGGTAAAAGGGTTGTTCATATTTTAAGAGCTAGTGCTGCTTTGACATTGGTGCGCACCGTGTTAACTGCGACTGGCGTTTCGGCAGGCCAGAATTGGCACGTCGCCCAACGATACCGCGATCCGATATCACAGACCGGGGGGGTTCAGGTGGGGCACTGTCTACAGAGCATTATACTTCTGCAGCAATGCCCTTGAGACCATGCGAAACTGAAGGCTAATACTATAATAAAATTTAACTACGTTACTTTCTCAAATAACGCCAGTTTATCTCGATGAACATTTTTAGGGAAAGTGTACACACATATATTTCTAAACACTTACTGGACAAGATAAACCTCAAAATTGTTAAGGCTTTCGTGGCCACTTGTTGACAGAATGTCTCTTGGCTTCTGCCTCGGGTTCTTAGGCCGACGTATGTTTGATAATTTTTCTGACGTTTCACAAGCACGAGTTGCTGGTGTTGTCAAAGCTTCATCCTCCACCACCAACAATAGAATGTGAAGGTTTGGTCATGCCAGCCATTCGCACTGGCGGAACTTCAGAAAAATTATGAAACAAAAATCGGCCGAAGAACCCGATACGGAAACCAACCGGTAATTTCTCAAGATAAATCTCGTCACTAATTGCCACGGATAGATTGATGCCAATTTTACTGTAATTGCAGCCTGAATACGCGCCATGGACACTATTCCGATGTCATCTGTATTCTGGGAGAGTATTTATAGCAAATTGGCGATACTGGCGGATTTGGCGGTCAATTTTACGCAGGTTACCAGTATTTAGAGTGAGCTCAGTTCACGCTCTGAAAGACGACACCACCGCGTGTTGTAACTGGACACGAAATAGCAGTAAAATTTTATTTTGCGCTGTAACACCGTGATCAGTAAAAGGATATTCGCAAAAACATTGTGTACAAACGATACCTACTAATTTTCATCGAAACCTCGCTCGTTTGGCGCACCACTAGCCACAACAAATTATCACGTCTTGTTTGAACATTTTTGCTTTACTGCGGAATATAACCGCACTGATATTATGTCACTGAAAATTGGGCTAGAATATTAACTTTCGACTGTGATACAATTACAGATTTGATCTTTTCTACATTCTAATAACAAACATCTCCCCTATCTCTCAGCCCACGGAATCTTAGTGGCGTTACATCGTTAACATACATTCGTCCATCACCATGTTACCTGAAATGGAATTTATCTTTAAGGTTATTTTAACGTCAGGAACAAAATTATACATCTGAGAGAGAGAGAAAGAGAGAGAGAGAGAGAGAGACAGAGACAGAGACAGAGAGAGACAGACAGACAGACAGACAGAGAGGGAGACTGTTTTTCACAGAACTGATTATTTAAGCCATGTTGGAAGTTTTTTTAAATTTTCTTTTAATCCTACTTTTATCGTAAGAGATATTTAGTTCGGGTGCTAAAGACCTGCATCCAAACCACTACAAAGGAAAGGAAGGAAGTTTATGGTTTAACGTCCCTCCGAAAAGGAGGTCGTTATAGGAAGAGCACAAGCTCAGATGAAAGAATTAGGTTGAAGGAAATCGGCTGTGTCCGTTCACAGAAACCTTTTCGACATTTGATTAAGTAATTAGGGAGAGTCACGCAAAAACCAAAATATGAATGACCAGACGGCGATTAGAACCGCCGTCCTGTCTAAAACGAGTAAGGTGTTTTATCACTACGCAATCTCCCCCGCTTCCAGACAAGTGTATCCTTCATCATCGCCCCCATCACCATCATCATCATCATCATCGTGATCATCAACTTCATCAGAAAAAAACAGTCTTCAAGTAAATTCGCCGTAATATTAAGTGAAAGTGATATATACGGGGGACGTACTCTTGCTAAGATTATATCAGGTTTTAGTATCTACATATATACTCCGCTAGCCACCACGCGGTGTGTGGCGGAGGGCACTATTCGCACCAAAGTCATATTTCTCCTCCCTGTGTTCCACTCGCGGATCGCGCGAGTGGAAACCAACCCTCTAAACCCTCGAATTTCCCTTACCTTTGAATGGTGATCATGCGTGATTTGAAAGTTGGTGGTAATAATATATGCTCTACATCCTCGGCGAAGATCGGATTTTTTTAATTTAGTGAACAGCCCCTACCGTTTAGGGGTCGTCAATCTGCAAGTGTGTCCCACTTCAAACTTTCTATGAGATTTTTAACGTTCTCGCGATGGCTCAGTGTACCAGTCACGAATATTGCCACTCTTCTTTGGACCTCCTCAATCTCTTGAATCACACCCAACTGGTAAGGGTCCCAGACAGACGAATAGTAAGACTGGACGAACTAAAGTACTGTAAGCAATTTCCTTTGTTGAAGGACTGTATTGCTTCTGGATTCTACCAATAAACCGCAATCTAGAATTCACCTTACCCATTACTCGTGTAATCTGATCGTTCCATTCGAGATCATTTCGAATAGTTACACCAAGATAGTTGACGGATGTTATCGCTTCCAAAGACTGGATATTTATTTTTTACTCGTACATTAATGGGGATTTTCGCTTTGTTATACACTGTAGGTTACACTTACTAATATTGAGAGATAGCTGCCAGTCACTACACTACGCATTTATTTTCTGCAAATCCTCATTGATTTGTTCATAACTTTCGTGTGATACTATTTTCCTGTAGACTACAGCATCATCGGCAAACAGTCTAATGCCGCTGTCGACATCATCAACCAGATCGTTTATGTAAATCGTTAAAAGCAGCGGACCTATTACGTTGCCTTGGGGCACACCTAATGTTACGCTTGTTTCTGTTGAAGTCTTCCCATTGAGGACGATATACTGCTCTTTATTTAACTGCATGTGTCATCGGATAGACCATAAGCGCGCACTTTCTGGAGCAAGCGACAGTGCGGAACTGAGTCGGACGCCTTTAGAAAGTCGAGGAACATGACATCAACCTGGGAGCCGGTATCTAGAACCTGTTGTATATCATGCACAAAGAGGGCCAGCCGTGTCTCACATGACCGCTGTTTTATAAAACCGTATTGATTTCTGCAGATGAGCTTCTCAGTGTCTCGAAACGTCATTATGTCTGAACACAAAATATGTTCCATGATTCTACAACAAATCGATGTCAGTAAAATTAGCTGGTAATTATGTGCATTGCTACGGTCGCAGTTTCGAATCCTGCCTCGGGAATGGATGTGTGTGATGTCCTTAGGTTCGTTAGGTTTAATTAGTTCTAAGTTCTAGGCGACTGATGACTTCAGAAGTTAAGTCGCATAGTGCTCAGAGCCATTTTTTGTGTGCATTCGATTTTCTACTCTTTTTATAGATTGCTATAATCTGGGCCTTCTTCCAGTCCCGTGGAACTTACCGCTGTTCCAATGATCTCTGACAGACGATGGAAAACAATGGTGCTATATTTGTAGCATAGCCAACATGAAATCTTACGGGTATACCGTCTGGGCCAGATGCCTTCGTGGCAGCTAAGGATCTTAACTGTTTTACGATCCCAGATACACTAAACACTATGTCAGCCATCCTTGCCTTTTTTCGATAATTGAAAGGGGGAATGGTGCAGCAGTCCTCTACCGTAAACGAGTTATTGAAAGCTAGGTTTAGAATGTCGGCCTTCTGTTTATCATCATCCGTTGCATAACCCGTACTGTTAGCAAGAGAAGGTATTGAATTATTTGTAGCGTTCATAGATTTTACGTACGACCAAAAATTTTTGGGGTTATTTTTAGAATCTGCATATAAACTATCTCTTTCAAATTCGTTAAAGGAATCTCTCATTGGCCTTTTGACAGCTGCTTTCATTTCGCATAATTTCTGTTTGTCAGCGCGACAGGGACTACGTTTAAAACGACTGTGCAAAATTCTCTGCTGTATTAGCAACTTCATGATGTTTCTTGAACCAAGGTGGATCCTAACTCTCCCCTATATTTTTGCTAGGCACAAATTTCTCTACCACATTATGGACAATACCTTTAAATTCCGACCAAAGATGCTCAATATCTTTGTCGCCCGCGGTGAATGCTTTGATCTGACTCTGAAGATATTCATTAATGACACTTTTATTTGCTTTCCCAAGTAAGAAAACTCTACGCGTTTTTTTTTTTTTTTTTTTTTTTTTTTTTTTTTTTTTTTTTTTTTTTTTTTTTTTTTTTTTTGCAACGTCAACTGACACAGAAGCCACAACGACATTTTGTTGCCAAGGTATCTGATATGTTCCCATCTCGATTTGGTTTTCTAATCAATTGCTCAAGGTTGTATGTTGAGAGCGCTCCTAGAATAACTTCACACGAGTCTTTGATTCTGCCCTCTGTGATAAACGTGTAAGTTTCCCAGTCAATGGACGCCAGCTTAAAGTCTCCACCTATAACTAATGGATAATTTGCATATTTATTTCCGATGTACTCAAGACGTTCCCTGAAACGTTCTGCGACGTTTATTGCGGATACTGGTGGTCTATAAAAACATCCTAAAGCAATGGTCACTCCCTGTCTGATTGATAGCTGTATCCAGACTATTTCACAGTCCGACCCAGTATCGATCTCAACCGCGTTTAAACAGCTTTTAACTGCAATAAACACACCACCTCCCATAGCATCAGTCCTTTCATCCTAAAGATTGTCCAATCCGAGTTCAAAATTCCACTAGTATTTATGTCTGGTTTCAATCATCTTTCGGTACATAATACAATATTGGCATTACCACTATTTCGGAGAGTAACTCTTAGATCTTGCTAACTAACAATTTTTACAGTTGACACACCCACATCAGTGACATGAACAGGTAATTTTTCAGGCCATCTGTTTGTTTCCCGTGGGGAGGAACCTAATCTAAAAAAGAACCATGTGTACGCCACATGTACTGTGCTATCCATGTAGCTGCTACCAGTGTGTAGGGCACCACTGATCTATCGAGGGGCTTAATACAACTTTCCACCCCATAGCGTAGGTCGAGGAATCTACAACCATTTTCGTCAAAGAGTCGACGTAGCCTCTGGTTTAGATTCTCCACTCGACTACAAACCAGAGGACCACAGTCCACCCTGGGTACGATGCTGCAAATCGTCATCTTTGCTTCCACTCCTCGAGAGATGGAGGCCGCCTTCGCCAATTTGGCCAGCCGTCGAAAGGACCCAAGGATTTCCCAGGAACCCCGACGACTGGCATCGTTGGTGCCCACACGTGCAACAGTCTGCTGCTGGCTGCACCCTTCACGCTCGATAGCCGCCGGAAGGGCCTCTTCCACATCCCAGACAAGGCCCATCTTGAAGTATTAGTTTCTAAAAGGGAAAGCCCGACTCTGGAGGCCGCATTGATATTGACAAAAGTGATTAGAGAAACAGTGTAGCTGCTAAAAAATTTGGAAGGTCAGCCCACAGTTCTGTTAAGTTGTTGGTGCTTCAGTCTGCAGTCAGGAGGAACCGTCTGAGACGTATCACCCCGAAGTATTTGAAATAATCATGGAGTTAAACTGAGAGATGGGAATGATGATTTTAGAGTTGCAACAAGCACGGCCTTCTTAAGAAGTCCTCAAAGGTTACGGATAAAATTACTGGGAAATTTTTGAAAAATTCCCTCTATCATCCATACTGGGGTGTTAGAATCCCCTTCACGGTTCACAGGAGCATCAGGGACGAGGTTTGGTGTGACGTTAACCCTATGGCACACAATAAAAGAAGGAAAACTGTTGCCAGTAGCATTTACAGCCACTGCCACTGTTTCGAGATCCCTTGTTGGGGGAATATGATGCCACACTTTGGTGGAATCCCATTGATCCAGCCATCCTTTTCAGCTTGTGGACTGATGTCACGCCAGTCTCGTCAACATTCCTAGTCATAAGGAGCATGACTGTCGTCAGATTTTTGAAAGATCCCTAACGGCTGTCATGTTAAAACTCTTAGCACTCGGCAGACAAGTAGACTGAGGTAAGTAAAATAATCGCATGGCTGGGTGACATCATCTTGGAGTTGTTCGGCCACCTTGTATAGCTCTTCCGATGTGATACCACGTCAGTGACTTGCGTGTCATTTAAAGATGATGTATAAAGAGTAGGACAGCGCGAGTACTCAGTCCCCAGGCGAAGAAAATCGCTGTATCAGCCGGGAAACGCACTAGAGACTCTGTGGTCAAGAAATAGCGCCACTAACCACTACACCGCGAGCTGTGGGCTAGGGTAACAGTTTCTGATCGATATAGACTTCTTTCCGTTCATGGAAGATAAAGTCCAAATCACACCGATGTTTCAGGTTCATCCTGAGGTAGTTGCATATTTCGGCTGCTCACAAAGGAGTACTTGTAAGCAAGTCATCTAAATTCTTTTCGAGTCGACTCAAAGTAAATGTCCGAAGATTTCTCTATTGTTCAGTTAGAAGATTTTCCTGCTCGGATCTGAATATCTACAGGCATAAGAACACAAAGAGTTAATAATAGGTCTACCGGCCGCTGTGGAAGAGCGGTTCTAGGGGCTTCAGTCCGGAGCCGCGCTGCTGCTACGTCGTAGGTTCGAATCCTGCCTCGTGCATGGATGTGTGTGATGTCCTTAGGTTAGTTAGGTTTAAGTAGTTCTATGTCTAAAGGACTGATGACCTCAGATGTTAAGTGTCATAGTGTTTAGAGCCATTTGAACCATTTTTTGAATAACAGGTCTTTTTATAAGTTTTGATGAGTTGTTAGTATGTACTGAACTGGTAAGGTGATTGTGATTTAATAAAATATATATCGTAAATTTCGTCTTACCATAGCCAAACTGAGACCAAAGACGCCCAGAAACGTCGACACGTCGTGGTAACACTCGGTCCAGTCCAGAAGAAACCGCACATGTTTGGTTCCACTTCCAAGGTCTCTGCAGATTCAGAGTCTACCACTTAACGTCAAATATACTACAAAATAACATCTATTCAGACTGGTTTGTCTTTCAACAAGACATTCGACACTGAAGATAAACTCAAATAATAATCTCATATTAAATCATCTATCCATTGATTAAGTTTTTTATACGTTGGGCATTTTTTTACGATTACCTCCTGATAGTTACATTAATAAAGAGTCTTATACTACAGTAATAACAAAGCAGATTGAACAAGGAAAAAACCAGTTCTACGTGTAAACTTTAACCTCCACTGAAGATCGTGAATCCAGCGTCAAATTCTTTACGTTTTAAAAGTAATCCTAGGTCTTGATGCTGGATGGACTCTTAACAGTCATATTTGTCACAAGAGATAGCACGAATCTTGTAATTAAAAATCAACTGCTGCTGGAACTCTTCTCTAAGATTACCTTGTTAATTCTTTCGTCTGCAGCCACTTCCCCCAATTTTTCTTTTGCAATCGGAAATATTTGTTTCACCTGAAAATAATATTGCCCTTTAAAATATAAATAAGCAATATTAAATCATGAGGGTTAATTATACACAGACATGGTACAAGCTTAATCAGTATGTGAATTAGCTTTGCACCCTTTGTGAAAAGTTGGTTCCTTAACCAATTTATTGTTTTAACTTAACCCCCCAAGCTTTATTCACGAAGTGATAAGTAATCCAAAGCTTTAAACTGCCACAGAGCAATGATCTAGTCCGATTAGCCACAATAATTTACGAATAGCAAAAAGTACTATTTCTATTAATGCTACCATATTCGTGTAGAATGTTACTTACATGAAGAAAAAATAAAGAAACAGAGAATTTCGTCCACCTCACTAACCACTCGTTCGGCAGGTTTGAGACTTGTCTTAACACGTGGCAGTTGAAAGATGAGAGTTGTTATACATTCCTATCTGCCAAACTTACCTCAGTCAACTCTGTTCCAAAACTGAAGCTATGAGAGCTGATGGTGAGTCATGACAGCATAGTTCAACTGATAAGAGCATTCCAACCGAATGGCACGTGTGTAGGTTCAGTTCTAAGTCCGGCACAGTTATTATCTATTAGCGAATTTCTGAAAAACGCACACACCCCAGCAGAGTGAAACAGACATGTACAAAACCCGGTTGCATTACAGCTAAACGTTTTCTGGGTGTCCTGAAGAAAATCGCTCCTTCATACAATGAATATTTATGGAGAATGTTAATGGAACCTTATGCACAATTGTTTTGATTGGTATTTAGATATAATGGCAGCATAAGAAGTGTCAGGATGAGCAACGCCTCACCTATTCCCATACTAAGGAAATTTTCATCTACCGTAGTCATTCAACATATATTCGTTGAAATATAGACTTCTGTATCCATTTAGTGCCTGACACTTAACCCCGATTATATTTAATAATATCTTTTCACTTAGCCGAATAGTAACAGCGGGCTCAAAACGCGCCTGGCATTTTCAGCGGCCTATGTGAACTCACAGTCTCTGGAACTGGCAGGGATAGACAGCAACTGTGTTTCATCTGAAAGTGGCAGGCGTATTGATTCAAGATCTAGATGCACAAAAGTGGCTCTGAGCACTATGGGACTTAACATCTGAGATCATCAGTTCCCTAGAACTTAGAACTACTTAAACCTAACTAACCTAAGGACATCACACACATCCATGCCCGAGGCAGGATTCGAACCTGCGACCGTAGCAGTCGCTCGGTTCCGGACTGAAGCACCTAGATCCGCTCGGCCACAGCGGCCGGCAATCTAGCTGGAAACCACTAGCGAGGGTGAACGAATCTTTTTTTTTTTTGTGGTAACTTAAGGAATTAGGAAAGGAGATAAGGAATTTTTATTGTCTGTAATACAACATTCAGTCACCAGTAATCCTTATTTTACAATTGTTGCCTTCTTTGGCCCATATAAACAGATACTCGTCAGCATTCAGCTTATTCTTTCTTCTTGTAGACAAAGAAAAGGGCTTGTCGGGAACCAATGTACCATAGAAAACCTTAGCTAGTAGGCTGCTTATTGAATTGGTCAGCAAGGTCAGTGTCTATTGCCTTCATAGACTTGTACACAGGAACACTGCGCCGCAAACGGCGACGATAACCACGTCGTACAGGCATTTCAGTGGTACGTTAACACAAGTGAACGTTGCCAGCCAACACCCAGGGACACCCAAGAGCAAAGCATCCGCACGCGTCGACAGCCGCAGAGCTGCGGAACAGAGAACTCCATGCGGGTCTGATGCAAACGTTTTGGCTTGGAAGACGTGGAGTATAGCGGAGAGTACAGACCTTCTAGCTGAGGTTCCCTATGGTACATTGGTTTCAGACAAGCCCTTTACTTTGTCTAGAAGAAGAAAGAAGAAACTGAATGCTGATGAGTATTTGTTTACATGGGCCAAAGTAGGCAATACTAAATGCTGGCCAATTCAATAAGCAGCGCCTTATTTTATTGATACTTATCAATATACAGGGTTATTACAAATGATTGAAGCGATTTCACAGTTCTACAATAACTTTATTATTTGAGATATTTTCACAATGCTTTGCACACACATACAAAAACTCAAAAAGTTTTTTTAGGCATTCACAAATGTTCGATATGTGCCCCTTTAATGATTCGGCAGACATCAAGCCGATAATCAAGTTCCTCCCACACTCGGCGCAGCATGTCCCCATCAATGAGTTCGAAAGCATCGTTGATGCGAGCTCGCAGTTCTGGCACGTTTCTTGGTAGAGGAGGTTTAAACACTGAATCTTTCACATAACCCTACAGAAAGAAAAAGCATGGGGTGAAGTCGGGAGAGCGTGGAGACCATAACATGAATTTCTGATCATGATCTCCACCACGACCGATCCATCGGATTTCCAATCTCCTGTTTAACTCTTTGATGCACAGATTTTATGTTTAATTAATTTTTTAATAAAACATGCATTTTCTATGTCTGGTGGGGTTGCTAATAAAGGAAAACATGAATTAAAATTTTTTATTGTATTGATTTTGGTTTTAGATGGTGGTATATATAATATACCACCATGCCACTTAGGGCCGTACCTAAAGTTTTTGAGATATCTTGGTTTGTGCTTGTAACTCACCTTTAAATTCTACTCTAAGCAGTAATAATTAGTATAATTAATGTAAAATAATTTTATTTCTGGCAATTGGTCATTTACAATACAAAATCAAATTACAAACCTTACAAATAAAATATGTTTCTTATTCCTTTTTGTGAAAATCTTGAAAGCACCTTTTTGTTTTGCTAAGGCACAAAGGCACTTTGCATTCAGCGCACATCCAGAAAGTGCGCACTTGCTTCTTTTTTGTACTGCATTTCGCACAACGTCTGGCGGTAGTACGCTCTGGCTGGTGGGATGAATTGTCGAGACGCTGGCGTGAGGAAACATATGGCTTGTTTTTCTTTACGTGGACTTGACTCTCATGAAGTCTAGATGGCCTCAATGGTGTTTTCTGGGTTACTAAGCTTTGCAGGATACTCATCCTGAAGACTTTGGCAGTCATTTTTTCTCTATCGCCTAGTTCCTTCCAAATTATATAGCTGTTGACGATACTGACATCAAGCAGGTGAAAGAATATTCGGTGCCACCACTTTTTACTTCTCCGGCTTATTTCATATGATTTTTTCAGTTGGTCGAACTTGTCGACATTGTTCATGTGTGCATTGTAATCCATCACTGCTTGAGGACAAGGTAGCTCTATGCGTGAACCATCTCTTTCACGGCGAGTCACTGTAGTAACTTCAGGACTGTGAAAATTTGAAAGGAGATGAACAGCTCTCTTATCTTTCCACTTCAAGTAGAGGATGCCACAGTTGCTGACCCTCCAGTCAAATTCACCTCTGCTTAATTCTTTGTCTGTTTTTAATTTGGGTAAATGTTTCCTTGTTGGTTGAACTGTCCCACAGGCATATATGTTTCTCTGCTGTAAACCAGCCAACAAGTTATAGCTATTGAAATAGTTGTCGAAATAAAGATAATGGCCTTTATTTACGAGTTCAGAGGACAAACTCAGCACTACATGCTCCCCAAGGCCTGTTTGCACTGTGTCACCTACTTTTCCGGTGTAAATATCAAATTTCAAGTTGTAAGAGGTCTTGTCACACAGCATCCACACTTTGTAACCACGCTTTATGGGTTTATCTCTCATGTATTGTTTCATACTGTTGCGGCCTTTGAATTTGATCATTGACTCATCAATTGCTAGGTGTTTGCTGGGTTGGTAACACTTGGAAAAAGATTCAGATAGTATCTTGATCACTGGTCGCAGCTTGTACAGTTTGTCATAACCTGGGTGTCCTTTTTCTGGATGCAATGTGTTATCATTCAGATGAATGTTCCTCAGTAACCATCCAAACCGATTTACTGCCATCAGAGATGCAATATAACGATCATGAAGTTCTGGGGCACTAGACCAGTAGTCTCTGTATGCTGGCATACGCTTTATACCCATCAAAATGTTGATTCCCAGGAAAGTTCGTATTTCATTGTCAGTTGTTGGAGTGAAAGACTTGCCAGATTGCGTCGCATATAAATTTGTTTGGAAAACGATTAGCTCAACTAGCTCTTTTGGAAATATTTTTTCGAATATATCGATAGGTTCTGGATCATCAATGTCCCTAATAAAAGCACTTGGTCCTGATTCACTGTCGAACTGCATTCCTGAGGTAGCATTGAATTGTTGTCCCCAAGTTGGCGCTGTGTCAGCAGCGCGTTTTGGCGGAGTGGACTCACTTTCTTCCTCGCTCTCTGAAACTTCGCCTTCAGACGACACAATAGCCTCCGCAACAATGCTTGCTTCATAATCAGATTCGTCATCTGTGGTGTCAACAGTGGAATCCTCGTCTGATGGAATTTCACACAATAATCGTTCGATTTCTTCATCTCGTAAGCCTCTTCTTGACATTTTCATTTTCAAACAACAGCCTGAATCCAAGTAAAGAATACGTAAGCAAAACAAAATGGAGAAAGAGCTAAAATAAGTCACAACACAATTAAAAACTAAACTTTGTAGCGGAGGATTTCGAATTTTATACTAGGAAACGAAATGCAATAGAATACTGCTACATGCACGGTGGTACAAATAATATACCACCAAAATAAATTGTATATAAATAACGGAAGATTGTGCATATGAATGTATACATGGGTTCATACCGTAGCTGTGACGTCCAAGATATGGAAAAAACACAGGCGCAACAAGAAATTCGTTATAAACCACTATTCACACGCAAAAACCATGCACAACTCAGCACGCAGCTTTCACAGTTGTAATCTATGCAATTCTTGGCGGGAACTGATTCCTTATAGGCAGTGAGTGCCATCTGTCTGATAAGTAGAGAACTAGGTGAGCATATTAGAGTGGTGGTCGTGCAGTTAAACCACTGTGCAAAGAGCCAAGAAAATTTTCAAAAGGTGGTATACTATGTATACCACCGTGCTCCAAAGAGTTAAGAAATGCCGAACATCATGATAGAAGTGTGGTGGAGCACCATCCTGTGGTACGTTTAGCTCCCTGCTTGCTTTATTCGTCGACTTCCGCGGGCTACGCGTGAAACTTGGCCGCACGCGTTCAACCGTTTCTTCGCTCACTGCAGGCCGACCCATTGATTTCCCCTTACAGAGGCATCCAGAAGCTTTAAACTGCGCATATCATCGCGGAATGGTGTTAGCAGTTGGTGGATCTTTCTTGTACTTCGTCCTGAAGTGTCGTTGCACTGTTATGACTGACTGATGTGAGTGCATTTCAAGCACGTCATACGCTTCCTCGTCTCCTGTCGCCATTTTGTCTCACTGCGCTCTCGAGCGCTCTGGCGGCAGAAACCTGAAGTGCGGCTTCAGCCGAACAAAACTTTATGAGTTTTTCTATGTATCTGTAGTGTGTCGTGACCATATGTCAATGAATGGAGCTACAGTGAATTTATGAAATCTCTTCAATCATTTGTAATAGCCCTGTACATACACGATCAATCAATATATATACGAAGGTTGGAACTTAAATAGTGGCAACTATTTATTCACAACCGATACAAAAGAGTTACATGTTTGCACCTGTTGCTGTCCTTCAAAGTAGTCACCAGAGTTGTGTAGAACCCGTTGCCAGCGACGTGGAAGGCGTAGTACCCCCGTTAGCAGAGCCAGTTCTGTTGATGGTGCGAATGGAGTGGCCTACTGCCTGTCGAATCTCTGGAACAGTTCTGAAGCGAATGCCACGATGTGGTTCCTTCATCTGCGGAATCAAATCAAAGTCACAAGGTCTTAAGTCAGGGGAGTATGGTGGATGGTACAGTACTTTCCAGTCCCATCGGCCGAAGAGAACAGCCACAGCTTACGCTGTAAAACGTCCCCTTTGAACAATTTTACATGTGAAACGTCCACTTAGAACAATTACACAAGCCTGTGCTTAACCTGACACACAATATTATTTAGCGCAACGCAATCTGACTTTCAATAACCCCTACAAAACAATGGCCCTGACTAACTTTAACCTATACCTTTTACCAATCACTTACCTCACAAAAATCTTCGCTATTCAAGCTACTGCAAAACAGCGAGCGCCACTACTGCCAGCTAAATAAAAGATTCAAACTACTGAAGGTACTAACTACTGATAGGGATAGTTAGCAAATGAAAGATATTAATAGAGAACAAACACTGTATTTACCTTAATATTCATAATTAACATCCTGTATTACAAAACTCCGCCATCTCTCTCCCCACATCCACCACTGCTGGCGGCTCACCTCCCACTGCCCAACGCAATCTGCTGTTCACATCCAGCTATAGCAGTTCATGACAACAATGGCAGGCAACAATGCAAACTAGCCACATACTGCACACAGCACAGCCAGTGATTTTCATATAGAGTGCTATGTAACGTTGCCAATAAAAAAACATAAACATCAAACTTACATAAAGAAAACATAAACAGCCTACTTACATAGAGAAAACATAAACAGCCTACTTACATAGCCCCCATGCTCCCCACAAAAAATTTTACAAATGTTTTTGGCCAGTGGCCAATAATGATTTGATAAAATTTTTCATAATTACACTAACAAAGATATCCAATGCACACACTTATTGATACAATGTTGGTCAACAGCTAAAATTTTCTCACAGTCCATAAAGACAGTCCTGATCGTTCATCATAATAGTAATTACAGTTTTTTTCACAAAGTCTCATTAGTAAAAGAAATTGCACACAGAAGTAGTGGATTTCCATGCAGTCTTGAAGAAGTAGTGTTGTCCTTCCAACGGAAAGACAGTGCTGACTCTTGACATGCTGACAGGTAATGGGCCACAACAGAGCAAACCCCCAGCAGAGTCAGTCGACGTTTCGAAGAATATTGGTAGGTAGGTCATCACAGAGTAGACCCACTGTAGTCCTGGTAGAGAGTATTGGTGGGCCACCAGAGATGCAGACCCACTGCAGTCCTTGTAGAAATAATGGTATTGATGGATCATCAAAGGTGTAGACCCACTGTAGTCCTTGTAGAGACAGCCAGCAGCCATCTGCTGCGATTGTGCAGGTGCACAATCACCCTCGAAGAGTCTCGCGGACAATATATCAAGTCCATAACCACCACTTGTGCACTCAGAAAGTTTTTGGAATTGTCCTTAGAACCAGCAATGCTGTTATCCAGTCCCTTGCTGAATTATTAACACACTTGCAAACACTAACAGTCCCTACTTCTCACATATTGTCCATATACTATGACCAACAGGAGATGGCGGAGTTTTGTAATACAGGATGTTAATTATGAATATTAAGGTAAATACAGTGTTTGTTCTCTATTAATATCTTTCATTTGCTAACTATCCCTATCAGTAGTTAGTACCTTCAGTAGTTTGAATCTTTTATTTAGCTGGCAGTAGTGGCGCTCGCTGTTTTGCAGTAGCTTGAATAGCGAAGATTTTTGTGAGGTAAGTGATTTGTAAAAGGTATAGGTTAAAGTTAGTCAGGGCCATTGTTTTGTAGGGGTTATTGAAAGTCAGATTGCGTTGCGCTAAATAATATTGTGTGTCAGGTTAAGCACAGGCTTGTGTAATTGTTCTAAGTGGACGTTTCACATGTAAAATTGTTCAAAGGGGACGTTTTAGCTGTATGGCGCACGCGCATTGTCGTGCAAAATGATGGGTGGATTGCGCAGGAAGTGTCGCCGCTTCTTTCGCAAAGCTGGTCGCAGGTGATGCTCCAAAAATGAACAGTAATACTGTGCATTGACGATCTGTCGCAGAGGAACGTAATGCGTTAGGATAACACCACCACAGTCGTACACGAGAATCACCATAACTTTAGACCGCTCCATTCGCTCAACAGAAGAGGCTCTGTTAACGGTGTACTGTGCCTTCCACATCGTTGGAAACGGATTATACACAACGCTGGTGGCTACTTTGAAGGACAGTAACACGTGCAAACATGTGACTCTTTTGCATCGGTTGTGAATAAATAGTTAACACTATTTAAGTTCCAACCCACGTATTATATATATAGATTCCTAACTCTTAGTAGAAAGCAATGCAGATTTTTAGTTCTTACCTGAACGCTATTAGGAAAAGAGTAAGATAAGGCGAAGAGCAGGCATGAGAGAATTAAACACCCGTATCAGGGATATAATTAATGGTGACAAATAAACAAAATTTAGTTCCGTTTACTATTAGGTAAAAGTAAGCGATGAAAAGACGCCAATAATCGACGTTATGTAAGGTCTGTGTTGCCCCCGAAGGCTTCATTACTACGATGATTAGTTTCAACTGCTGACGTCATCAGTGACCCTGTAGTTGTGGCATTGTACTGCCCGGTGTGCGTGTTTACCGCAAGTGAGGAATAAGCAACATTTCAACATGATCGCCCCTAAATTGAGACTTCACAAAAAGTTGTTACTTTCGTGTATCATTTCCACCATAGCACCTGATTGGTAGAAATTGGATCAAATGGTTCAAATGGCTCTGAGCACTATGGGACTTAACATCTGAGGCCATCAGTCCCCTAGACTTAGAGCTACTTAAACCTAACTAATCTAAAGATATCACACACATCCATGCCCGAGGCAGGATTCGAACCTGCGACCGTAGCAGCAGCATGGTTCCAGACTGAAGCGCTAGAACGGCTCGGCCTAGAAATCGGTAGCAGTGAGAGGGACGGGAGAGAACTTTTCTCATGTGTGTACATCTATTTCCTATTACATGTTTAAGGGATACGTACGCACATTACTTTTTGTGTACGCATATGACGAAGTACCTTTCGAATTTTTTAAGTTTCATTGGGCTCCTTGTATAATTAATTTTAAAAATCGGTAGTTCTGTTTTCGAGGTTCACATAGTAATATTACGATAAGTGTATTAATGCACCTCTGGCAGAGACTCACAAGTACCGTCGATGGGACGTGAAACACTATCTTCCACCCTTCTGGAAGCCAACCCGTGAAGATTACCACGTTTTATAATTTACATTTTCTTTTCTATATCGTTGTTGATGTGACGTATTTAACTGCTAACCACTCGTAGAAAACGGCATTCTTGGCGAAGAAAAATTAATCACCGAATAAAGGGATGCTTGGTTTTGAATGGTTGTACGAAGTGCAGTGGCTCTACCACTTTTGTGTAATTCATGTTTAGGTAGTATGATTTTTACATATGACGTTAAATTGATTTATGGGTGATCCTCCAAAATTTCCGATGACTATCAGAACTGTTTGCGAGCAGAGGCCGTTCAACTCGTTCCAGTTTCGTAGTTACTGTGAATATGCATCTCGAGATTGGAGGGTATGTGAAATAAGTCTAGTACCAATGCAACAATGAAAGTTATGAATCTAGAAGCTGCCCCCATAACTGCAGAAAAACCGATTGATATTTAATTACAGAAATTGTCTCTGATTCCTTCTTTTCTCTATATTAACAGCTAAACAGTAATGAGTTTCAACATCATTTGTAGTAATTGCGATAGATGCCCCAGCAAGGCATTAAATTTGTGTAGCGCATACTGAACATTAACCTCATTGTTCTTCCCAGCTTACGTGATCTATGTTATTCAGGATTCCTCTGCAGGTCATTCTCATAAGGGCTGTGCACAGTTTATGTCACAGACATGTATTTCCGTGTCCAGTGCTGCAAAAATTCGTTTCTACTCCTTTCAACCCATTCTAAGAACATGATAAAGTTAATTTTACAAGCAGTTTAATTCTCACGCTACTGTATGATTGTAATTTGTATGATCGGCAACTGCTCTTCTGGAACCAAAAAGAAATTATAGATTTCTTATTTATTTACTTGTGTCCACAACATAATATACATATGTAGTGTTAGTTTAACATCAAAAAATCACAATTTCACCATCTTGGTAGTTAATAACGTCCTCAGTCCGTATAACATTTTGATGCATTCTCAAAACATTATTCATGGTGCCTCTTGCACAATCAGACGGGCAGCCAGAACCTTAATAACCAGTTCCTGTTCAGCTCTTACTCAGATTTCATGCACCAAGACCATCACGTGTTCTCACAGGAAAAAATCTACCGTTAATAACTCACATATTATTGTGTATTGCTTATAGCAGTAGTACATGCCACCGCCGCATATATGCAGAAACTAAGCGGTGTACGCATATCTTACCCTCCACAATATTAATTCCAACCAATGTTCCATATTGAAATATAATTTAGGATCCTCTACCATAGATATAATCTTGGTATCGTAGATGTGATACTCGTTGGATAAGAAGCCGCAGGAGGAAGTTCTATTCCACGATCATTTTTCACAGTAACCAGAAACAACGTTATTATTGTGCTATGAAATATAACTTCCACATCGTTGAGAGGTTACGGAATGAAGTTATGGCAGTAATGCTTGAGACCCGTCAAAAGGAACAGAAGAAGCACTCACAAGACCATAGTCCAAGGACTTTAGCTGTAATATCTATGACAGGAAAATAACCATTCCCATAGTGTGTTTCTTCTACACTGAGCGTTGCGTAATTGTTACATGAAAAATCGAAACGAAAGTAACGTAGTCTAAAACTTTCATGACCTGTCGCACTGGGGGTGTTGACGCAATAGTTGATAAATTGCAGTCATATACAGGACTAGTAGGTTTTAAATCCTAGTTCACCCATTGTGATTTAGTCTTCCAGTGGTTCCCCTACATCACTTGAGGACAAAGCAGAGAGGTTTCTTCAAAATTCCTCCTCAACTAGGTCTAGGTGCCTTATAAGCAGGGAATCTCAACATGGTGCCAACCAGTAAAATTCTTTCCTTCGAGAGCTCCCCATTCAGAGGATTGCAAAGAACTTATGTGGAGGTAAAATTTTAATTTCTTCATTGCTCCTTTCAAGTTTCTCTATTTCCAAATACACGATGGCATTGGAACTGTAAAATACATCAGAGATGACTCTTTAATTTAATGCTGTATTGTTTGAAGAAGGGAAGGCAGAGATTTGAATCTATCTGTGAATCAAGACTTTCCGTTAAGAGTAAAATAATCATTGCTTTCACAAAATAAAGATTCACCTCCTCGAAACTCTTAGCCGCATCTGACCAGCTGCCTATTTGCAGTAATAATGGAGAACAGTTTCTGACTTGAAGCTGAGCACCCAACGTTTTGTGCTGTAGGCCACTAAAACATGAATCTCTCTAAAGACGTTTCACAGTGTGATAAAAACAGAAGTGAACACTCTCTTACACTTTATGGAAGTAATTTACCGAAATCATATGAGCCGTTATTCCCAGCTGCCTGTGGTAACTTCTTTCGAAAAATTCCACAACTTATGCACCAGTAGGCCATCTCCAAAAAGCGGAGGTTGCCCGGAATAATTTACCGAAGAGGCACGCGGGAAAGCCGTTGCGCGTCCCTCTCAAGTATTGATACGAGTTACGACAGCGGGAGGTCGCCAGTGCTGTACCGGATACCTCCACATTGTGCCTTTTTGTATGAGAAAATATGCGTCTTTCTAACAGTTTTCACAGCTTTAGTACGCTTATTTCAAGGAACCACACATCTACTACTGACTATAACGGTTTTCAGGTATCATACAAATCTGAGAGCATCGGAAGCAAAGAACTCGGTACTTAATATGTTAACTGTTAGACACTACCACCGTCTCTGTGAAAAGAAAACATAACAACAGGAAACATTATTTGTGTATCATGCCAGGTCACAAGCTCTGGGAAATTGAAATATCTGTATTTTATAGAGATCAGTATGTAGACGCATGTACTTGTGATAGCAACCTGAAAAGTGCCACTTACTGCAGGAACGAAGAAGTTCACACAGGAAAACTGCTTTCTACTTACCTTGTCCAAGAACATATCAAAGACTCAGGGAAACATAAGTAATTATTGGTTTTAGTGATGTTAGTAGGGTATCCTCCAAAGAACTGCAATAATAAAAATGAGGTGGGGACATTATTTGAATACTACAGTTGTATTCTAGCAAGTTACTTACAGAGTGAGGAATACTGATTGATTATGGCTTCACAGATGTTCAACGCGCAAATATCCGTTTACCTGATTGTAAATACGCTCACAGACCATGAAGTACAGGTAGTTACGGCAAATTATATATTAGTACATAATACTAAGGCCTTTTCCAGGAAGTGAACTAATCAAGAAAAAAACCAGTCCATCAACATTGTACGGGGTGGAAAACTCGGGTTCTTCTGTTTCCAAATACATAAAAAGCAAGTCTACGATCGCCAGTATTGGTTTTATTCAATGACCGGTTTCGTTCGTAGTGATCATCTTCAGACGATACGTCTCTTTGAAGATAACGAAAGGGCAACAAGAATGTATAGCCATGACTGGTATCGTCACGTGGTACAAAAACTAGATAAAACTATGATAAACATTATTGACCTGTAATGTAGGACCGTCGTTAGTGTGTGACAACGACGGCCCTACAATGTGAGTCGTGAGTATGTACTACAGTTTGATCATTTTTATACTGTGTGATCTTGCCAATAATGACTATTAACTTTATTTGTCTCTTTTGTTAACTTCTAGGAAAGAGATCATCTCAAGGTGACCGTTACGATCG